>NC_047082.1:8277096-8397550 GCF_902459465.1 Asterias rubens
TGGGCTCATGCAATGTGTCTTAACAACTCTGATAATCAATCCTAGTTTAAAATATATGTATATATTTTTTTAATTAATAATAATTTTGTATTCAAATTTGTATATATTTTGTGTACAATTTACCTGAACTATTTCCCCACCAAGCATAACGGTAAACAACGAAATGGTTCTATACTTTAACTCATAAAAAATGTGGATAAGTTTAAAGAGGTCTGACTTGTTATGCTCAGCCATTTAAATTCCGATTGTGAAAATAATAAATATTTAATCTGTATTGATCAAACCCAAATTGCTTTTTAAACCGCTCATTGTTTTTACGACTGATGTAATGCAGAGATTTGTTTCAAGTACATTTTTAAATTTATTTATTATTAGTCCACAGTATCAAGCTCAGTCTATGATAAGCAAATATTACTATAATCTACAAAAAGACTACATTCGATGTTCAAACTAAATACTACAAGGGAGTCCAGTGAGGAACAGCCGTCGATTTCACCAATAACTTAGGATTAATCTTAGGACTTAATAGGACGAGTTAAGTTCCGTATCCGATCCGAAGGGGTAGGACGCATTGAACCCATCCCAAGTTAGGGCGGGTTACTAGTTCTAACTCGAGATAGGATTAATCCTAGCGTTTTGTGAAATCGGCTGCAGGAGCCGTAAGAGAACAACGTAATAGAATGGGACAAAATTACATGGCACTAGGTGGACTCAATGAGCAAGCTATTTTTAACCTAATTATGCAGAAGAACATACGTAAACACAACACACATAATACACACATACAAAGCACAAACACTACCGAATAATCAGGTCAGCAAGGGTGAATAAATAAGAAGAGTAAACCATTGGCATGAATTAACAGCAAATTTGAAATTATCAGACACGTGTTCTTTGTGCAAGGGTTTACAAGGTGAACCGACGCAATCTGCGGCCAACTTAGGGCAGAATTACCGGGCGAACTCCCACGCTTAAAGGGACACGTTGCATTGGATTAAGCGATATGGGCTCTGAAAAGCGTTTGTTATAAAATTGATATGGGTGAAGAAAAAAAAATGTTTAAAAAAGTAAAACGAGATTCATCTAAATGTGACTCGAATTTATTTATTTTTTTCACTTGGGGAACAAACATATATGGTTTCTTAATTTGGAATGACCAAATGTTTGACTCCAATAAATGAAAAGAAACCACACTAGTCCATCTAAGCACGGTTATTTACCATGCATGACAAAGCACACGGAACGAACGTCCGCAGTGCAGATGTCCCATGATGATCTTTTCCTGGAGATTCTGTCCCCGATTCTATGGGAAATAACTTGGGCTGGAGGAAGATGATTAAAAGAGGGCGTTATCAGAAGAAGTTTGTACACAGTTTGCCTATATATATAAATAATAAAACAAATTATGTTGTGTAAAAAGTGCTATATTGTGCAGAAACGTATGTACTTTTTAAAGGTTTTCTTTGTTCTAGTTGTACCCCAAAGAGAATTTCTTAATAAAGGGGAATAATAAGACAACATTGGGAAAAAGCCCACCTACCGCATCCGTAAGGATGTGTGCTATTGTCTTCTTTTTCTTCGTGATAAGCGCGTGCATCTCAGTGTATACTAAAGTCTAGTCGACAAAATAGTTACCAGCAGCATTATCATTTATAACCGATTCCAACTGTGATACTGAAGTTACAAGATTTATACAAAAAGCTTTGTTTGAGGGCGCTATTAATTACGTATAATGACGTCATTGATTTCCTTACAAATGTTTATTACTTTTTAAAATACGCACAAGTTTAACTATTGTCAGTTTGAGAGATGTGTCCTATAAACAAGTACAACCAAAACATTTGGCACCATAAGTTAGCATTTGGCAAAGTAAAGGTATACCATTCAGCAATGTCACTATAGGGTATCTGGGTCATTTTACGGCAAGTGAATTTCATTACAAAGGTAGTTAGATTATGCAAATTGATGCGTGTCCTTTTTTTGGCCTTTTTATAACTGAAATGTGTATGTAATTTTTTACGACTATTGTGTGATAGTATTAAACGCCTCAAACTCGATCATCCGCGAACATCGTACCAGGAAACGACATACTCATGGTTTATAAGACTGCATATAACAACAACATTTTTGACCAAATGCAGGTGTCAAAGTTGACAGTTTGTAGCTTATATTTAGGAAATTAACGAGGTTTGGTTTTCAGGTGAGATTTACAAAGAACTTTCTGTCGTGTAGTTGGCTTCGAAAAGGACTTGATGGGATCTAGATTCCCGTTGATGACTGCGGTTCATATAGCGGTTTTGGCGTTCCACTATGGTGCAGGTAATCTTCAATTCTTTTAAATCATTATTTGCTTAGTTTTGGTATAACACAGAAGTAGTTTTTGTTTACCATAAATTATCTTTGGGACTGAATTAACTACAGTAAGAATCATCTTTTGAATGGGTAAAGAGATAAGTTATTTTATTTTTTGAAACTACTCAGGAGAAATATTTAAAACATAACAACCGAAAAGTGTCATTGAAAACAAGAATGTTGACGAACATACGAACCACCGTTGCTTATTTCAATAGACTGTTATCATGCTGCCACCATTTTGGTCATGTTCCCTGTATCCCATAACAGTAATGTATGCTAATACAGGATGCCTTCAGGATGCCTTCAGATAAATGTTGTCAAGCTGATCATAGCATACTAATCGAATCGTCGACGCTTCAAAATTAACACCCATATTAATGCTTAATAAAAACCATTTAATTCGCTCTTCTTCGAAGAAAAAGCGTAAAATTTACACTTTTGCTCATTTTGAAAAGAAATTTGAATAAATTATACTTAATGTTTATACGGCCAAAGGGCTCGTCCACTGGTGGGCCTCCTTTTTGCTAGCTCTTTTAGCCTTTGCAAAAGTTATGTGCAATAGATTTGGGATTTCCCCCATGATCAAAAGGCGGTCCATGCACATAGCAAATGTTTGCGCAATAAATTGGGAATTCCCATTAAAAAGGGAACCATTTAGACATACCCATTGTAATAAAAGTTGGTGACGTTGATCTCTGTAATTAAAGCTGCCGCGGTAAATATTTTAAGTTCTTCTTTGCAAAGACCCGTAAAAGTAGAAATATCGCTGCATCTTGTAGATCTTGTGGTAAAGGGATCCGCAGCCGCCAAAACGCTCAAGGATTTATCCGTTCTCGAGTTAGGACGAGTTAAAGCCATTGGACACTTTCGATAAACAGTATTGTCCAAGGCCCACACTTCGTGTATCCATGGAGATTCCTCCATGGTGTATCACAACTTATATATAAAACAACAAACCTGTGAAAATTTAGGCTTAATTGGTCGTCGAAGTCGGGAAAAAATAACGGGAAAACCTACCCTTGTTTCCGCACGTTTCGCCGTGTCATGACATGTGTTTAAAATAAATCCGTAATTCTCGTTATCGAGAATTGATATTGTTTTAATGGTTTCTCAAAAAGTAAAGCATTTCATGGATTAATATTTCAAGAGGAGTCTTTCACCATTACCTTCTGTAAACCCTGTCAGTTATTTGTAAATCTGTGAACTTTTTGGTTTGTTTCTGTACCGAAAGTGTCCAATGGCTTTAAACCCGTCTATACTTAGGATGGGTTTAATGCGTCCAAACGTGTTCGAATACGGGACTTAGGGACTTAGGAGCTTACATTGGGGTGTGAAACGGCTCCTAGAGGTATAGCGGTCTAGAACCCGAGAAGTGCCCCATAAACACAACAAGTTATCCAGAAACCCTATTGTTCATACTACTCATGCACCCCAAGAAATAATAAAGTTGAAGGAACACGTTGCCTTGGATCGGTCGAGTTGGTCTTTGAAAAGCGTGTGAAACCGTTTGCTATAAAATGCATATGGTTAGAAAGATATTTTAAAAGTAGAATACAATGATCCACACAAACTTACCTCGAAATTGCTTTCCTTTTCCTTTGCGAACTAACACGGTCGGCCATTTATGGGAGCCACAAATTTGACTCCCATATTATGGCCGACCATGTTAGTCGACGAGGTAAAAGGAAAACCACGCCATTTCGAGTGATACTTGTCTGGATCATTATATTCTACTTTTAAAATATCTCTCTAAGCATATGCTTTTTTTGACAAACGGTTACAAACGCTTTTCAAAGACCAACTCGACCGATCCATTGTAACGTGTTCCTTTAATAGTGTAGCGACGGTGATCTTATCACTGGTTCCCTGTGTGGCTTGCTTTTCAGACTTGGTAACCGCCTACTGTTATGTACCAATGTGCCCACGACCCCATGTTACATACCCAGAGAGCATTGTTGAGGCAGAGGATTGCTACAAAAAAGCTACAGTCATCTCGATCGGGTGTGCTGCTGGATTCCGGAAAAATGGCGCCAGTTACTCCGTAAAGTGTGATGGTCAGTCCGGCGAGTGGATCCCGGTTGGATCTTGTAGTATAGGTCGGTTAAATTTAGATTTCCATTTGATTCATGAAAATCTTCCCCTATCCAATATTATAGCAGTTAAAGGCAGTGGACACTATTGGTAATTACTCAAAATAATTATTGGCATAAAACCTTTCTTGGTGATGAGTAATGGAGAGAGGTGGATGGTATAAAACATTGTGAGAAACGGCTCCCTCTGAAGTTCCGTAGTTTTCGAGAAAGAAGTAATTTTCCACGAGTTTGATTTCGAGACCTCAGATTTAAAACTTGAGGTCTCGAAATCAACAATTAAACCGTACAACTTCATGAGACAAGGGTGTTTTTTCTTTCATTATTATCTCGCAAGTTCGATGACCGATTGAGCTAAAATTTTCACAGGTTTATTATTTTATTCATATGTTAAGATACACAAACTGTGAAGGCTAGTCTTTGACAATTACCAATAGTGTCCATTGCCTTTAAACTTCTAATTGTTTTAATAATTTCTGTTTCTATGGCTGTCCCTATTTTGCAGAATTGTCTTCTTTCATCTTGGGCACTGTGGCGTTTGTACTGGTCGTACTATCGGCTGCTTTCTTGATCTTTACTTTTCGAAGAAATCGCAGGTACATTTGACGCTTTGGTTAAATTAAAATTGTTATATTGGGATAAAGGCAATCCCAAAAGATTCACTCTGCATCTATTTCTGGGTTTAATTTGTATACTGTTTGTAGACGAGAAAAACTATAACAGACATGCCATTTTATAACAGAATGTCCGAAAATGTCAAAATATGAAGAAAGAACCGCATGGCAAAGTAATCGCTATTTTGGAACTTAAGTTTATTTGAAGTGAAACACTTGCACTGTCCTAAAAGATAAAACAAAGAGCTGTTTGTGACCGAATAATGTGTGTGAACCTCACATGACATGGAGGTGCTAATGAATCATTATCATTATGGAGGTGCCAATGAATCATAAGTTTATGTTTGGGCTAATGAATCATTATTATTTTACTCAATTCATCACAGCATGCAAAAGAAATAACTATTATATTGCCTTTGTGCCCGGGTGGCAGGAGATTCTTTCCCCCACAGATACCCCCCCGTCCCCACCCCACCCCACCCCACCCCCACATTACGGCTAGTTAGTCTTACTACTTTTACAAAATAAAGTCGCTGAAGTCGACCAGCAGAAATGTGTGTTTTTTCTTCCTGCAATACTTTCCCCTCAATTCGGATTGTTGAACTGCTAAGTGTTAAGAAAGCATCTAATCTGAATTGGTATTTTTTCTGTGTGTTTAGTAGAAGAACTATGCAGGTGACCAATGTTTCTCGAAGAGCAGGCCAGAATGAAAGGTACATAAAATAATCACACAGAGTTAGCACGTGTACTGACAGTACTGCATCAGCTGCAGTAAGAGTGAATTGCAACTGACGAAAATCATATTCCAATATTCAGTTTAGAAAAAACAATTGAGACAAGTGTTATGATAATTATTTTAAAACCATCCTTTGAAATTATGTAAAGTGCAACATAATTGTACATGTATGGAAGGTTGTGTTAAATAAATAAAGATGTATAAAGATTTATGCACGAATTAGTGTTTTGCTGAGACAGCTACAGTACACGTGCTTCCCCGGTGGGTTTTTAATAGGGAGGATGAATAACGTCCTCAACAAGCTGACAGACAAGGAGTTCCAGATGGCCACAATGAAGAGTGAACAAAAAGTGCAGTCTTGGGTTTTTTTCTGTGTCTGTAAATACCCTTTTTCGACATAATTCTTTTGGCTCTCATAATGCACTGACAAACATGTAACATTATTATTGGGCTCTTACCAGTGGAAACTTTGGAACGCTAGGTGGCAGCAGACTTACTAGGTAAATGTCAATTGTTTACGTAGTTCTGAGCATGCGCACGTTACTGAGAATAATGGAATAAACCTGGTAAGTCTGCTGCCACCTAGCGTTCCAAATTATTGTGCCCAATTGAAATTACCCGTACTGATGCACTTCAGTCTCCTACCCTTTATCCCACCTCTTGAAAACCTTAATTGACGTCATCAACGCCGCCATTTTAGAGACAAACCAATATTGAAACAATGATCGGTTTTGTATGCGCAAGGCACATAATGGGGGCTTTTATGAACTCTATGTGGCAGGGTAAATCAATTGTCAATTGGTTTTGTGCGCGTGCTCAGAACAACGTTACCTGGTAAGACTGCTGTCACCAAGCGTTCCAAAGTCTCCCATTGCCCAATAAACAACCTCTTTTGACTTCTAGGCGCCGTGCCTTACTCATAAGCCTAAAATGCATGTCAAGTGTCTCTAGGATGTTCTCTACTCAACCCAACCTCTGTTTTCTGGCGTCGGGCCAGCATAAAATCTTATTTTACCTATTGTTTCTAATACAGAACCGAACACGTCGAATCACGTCGAACATGTCGAATCACGAGGGTAGTCAACATAGGGTACGACCCGCGGGGGCCGTCCAACGACATTCACCTCGCTGAGATCCACCCCGACCCACCCTCCCGCATCCGAGGACTTATAAATCCTAATTGTACAAACAATCAGCAAGAATTTAGTTTCACTAGCAGTGACATGTACGGGTAAATATTACATTAATCCAAGGCTACTTAAAATTCATAAAGTTTTGTTTTGTACAAGGTTAAAGCCTGGTTCAAACTTCCTGCGACTGAATGCGAATGCGATATGAAACTTTGACGTCACGGGGCCGTTTTTGTTTTGCAGGAGTAGAGCACAGTCAACTGCTGCGAATTTTTCGTTGCGAATTTTTGACGTCAAAGTTCGTATCACATTCGCATTTGCAGGAAGTATGAACCGGGATTCAATCCGGCTTTTGATGAAACCAAAGCCTACAGATACGGATTTAAAAAGGCACTCGATAAACATAAATTTGGGTGTTTAAAACCCAAAGTTTAAGAGCTTATTATTTTATTAAAATTTACTCCCGAAATACGATTATTATTTCAAGTTACGGATAATTATTAGCATAAGTTATTGTTGTTAGCATTACGGATTAATTACCCGTAGAGTACTTCAGGTTAAAAGGTCATGCATCATGCTGTCCAGTTACGTCTTTCCTTAACCACAAATTTAATACTTTTTGCCCTGTCGTACGTAACCACCAACTTTCCATCTGTTGATCTATCACTCAGGCCACCTCCAAATAGCCAAGTACCTGACGTCACACTTCGAGGCTCATAGTTAACGGCAGATACTAGCCTGACCCGATGGCCGGACCTTGCAGTATACCTTTGACCGACTGACCTTTGATCTCGCACTCATTTCAACCGGAGATTCGCAGTCGGTTCTCATGTTATATAGGCTATACATAACTTGAATAATTAGCATACATAGCGAGTATAACTCTACATGAGCATTGTGCACTTGTACGCTGCATGCAGACGGTCAAAAGTACAAACTTATACATCACCTCGGAACAATCATAACACTCATATGGAAAGCTTAATATACGTCACAGCACAACCATCCAATGAAATCATTGTATTTAAATGCAATAATTAGGCCTGTAAGAACCCGTGTATTGTCTAAAGGCCGAGTCACACTGCAGCGATAACGAAACATAGTTGTGATTCTGTCATTATTTTGGTTTAGTTCTATCGTCGTGGCCGTCTTGTGGTAATTGTATTGTTTGTTTGTTTGGTTTTGTTTGAGGAGTTAGTTTGAGGTGTTTGTTTTTCTGGTTGGGTGTTTTGTTTTTGCGTTTCGTTTATCCGTCTCGTTTTGATGTTATTGTTGTTACTATACGCTTTGTTTTATAATTTAAATGATCTTATTACCTTCCTTTGTTTTGTAAAAGGCATCCCAGCTTACAAGCTTTGCTTTAATAGGCCATGCCTCCATACAGTTTTCAGTCTTGTAACATCCTATTGTTTGTATTTGTATATTGTGTTTGTATGGAAATAAATGTTGATTGATTGAAAACGACAACGATAACAGCGCAAACATTCTATTGGTTGTATTGCTCCACTCAGAATCCGCCCATGCGCTTAATCAACCAATCAAGGGCGTGCATTTTTAACGTTCTCTTTTTCGTTTTCGTTCTCGCTATCGAGGCTTGTGTGACCAGTTTAGAACCGTTGTTGACCCTCCAGACCTTACCTTCATCTCACGGACGCCACCAACTTTGAAATGGTGTGTGTGCAGTTCAACCATCATACTCGGGGGAATTTGAGAGACGGAAGCTTGATGCAGCCGTAAGCAACGTCTCAATGACAAATCCGTATTGTACTCCCAACAATATTTAACATAAAACAGCAGTGGAAATACTATCTACTTGCCGACTTGAAACTAACCTTACAATTTGGCTTATGTAACTCGATGTCAAAAGAACTTCAACCTTTTAAAAAAAGTATATATATTTTCTGTAATAAATAAAAGAAACAACCAAAATAACATGTTTTGTGTGGGTCCCTCTTCTGGTCACTCAAATTCCCTCGGGGAATAGACGTACACTAGTATAAAACCTCATTGTCGGTCATTATGTGTATACTAATATTTTGTCTTTGCTCATTATTATTCCAGAAAGTTATAACTTTAAAGGCTGATATAATCATTGTGGCCAGCCTCATGTTGGTATTATTATTAAAATAAAAGTGTATTGAGTTCATTATTCAATAAAGTCATTGTTTTCAGATTATTAAAATTGATAAGTCAGTCTGCTCGTAAATAATGGTTTATTCATTAAAAACACAGTAATAGTTGGGAAAAACTTGGACTTTCTGGGGGGGGGGGGAGGGACCTCACAGGATTTTCCCGCCAGGAACCACCACAAGTTTTCCCAGGAACCCCCACAGGGTTTCCCCAGGGATCCCACAGGGTTTCAACATACACCCCAAAAGATGGTCTCATCAGGAATACCGACAGGATTTCCACGGGATCGCACAGGCACACCTCATGATTCCATAAGGAACCCTTCAGGGTTTTCACAGGAACCCCACAAGAACACCATATGGGTTCCATAGGAGCCCCCCACAAGGTTTCCACAGGGACCCCCACAGATACCCCACAAGGACACCATATGGTTTCCACTTAGGTTGTGATAGTACTCGCAAATCTCATTGATTCAGGCGTAGAGTACTCGTTTCATACCTCAACTACCCAAGGGATAGTAGAGAGTAGTGTGATGTTAGCTCTTTCAAACAGTTGTGAGCAACATGCATTGGCACCATGAATTCAGTCATGCTGAATCAGGAGTCATTTAGCTACGCAGATCATTCCAATGACCCACTCTCAGGGTTAAACTCAATACCCACGGTATGTATTTTTTGGAACTAAATATAATAGTTTTTCAATTGAACATCCTCGGCCGGCCTAAGCCATATGAGGTCACACACATTAATTAAGTGTGAACTACTGCGCATGACAGGTTGTTGAATGAACAATTGATATTGAATAAATATCAAGTTTTATATGTATGCATAATAAATTAGATTACGACCGAGCTGCTTTGGCACAAAAAGTTGATTTAGCATTAAAATATCTCGCTGTTTTGCACATGTTACTGTCAAAAGTGTCAAGCCATTATTGAGTTTGACTGGTATTTAGCTGCTGTTTCCTTAATCATAACAATTTTTGAGTGGTAATCTGATTTTACTAAAGCAAGATTTTTTTTAGCAATTCTTTTTGCTTAGCAGCTCTCTGAAACGAGGCCCAAGTCATAAGGTGTGCCCACACTTTGTTCACACTGTGGGCCAGGAGATAACAGTTTGTTCACAATTTGGATTGACAGACAATCCCACGTACTGTCATAAGGTGTGCCCACATTGTGGGCCAATAGAGGGAAATATGAAAATATAACAGTAGCACACTGTCGTAAGGTGTGTCCACACTGTGTTCCCACTGTGGGCAAAAAGAGGATTATCATAGTGTGTCCACACTGTGGATTGACAAACAATCACACTGTCATAAGGTCCGCCACATTGTGCTCACATTTATGGGCCAGTAGAGGAAATAATGAACATTATGTGTGGATAATTAATCACAAGGTGTCATAAGGTGTGTCCACACTTGTCCACACTGTGTACATAGTTGGCATTCAAATGGTTTCCCTCTTAAACCTTTGAGTCCATTTATAACGAGTTATTATATGTTAATATTTTAGTCAACTTGCATTTTCTTTATTTATGATGAAACGTAATAATAAGCTGTTGTCAACCAAAATGACCCATCGCACAAACAACAACATTTGTCATTTTGTTTTTTGGGGTCGTGGGTTCGAATCCCATCCGAGTAATTTGCCTGTGATATATGACTCAGGAAAGTACTGAGTATGCAGTGCAAACACACATCGGTTTTGGGTAAAACAGCCCAACACCCGAACAAAGAAACACACACAATGTACAGTGGGTGACTACCCGATCCCCGTCAACAGAAAAAGCATTCTCGAAAAGCTCTTTGGAGTTTTTTCTCTATAGTTAGGCAAATAAATTCCCGCCATCTGTTTTCGTCTGGTATACAACAAATATGCAGTCATCGGCCAATCGGGATTGAGAACTTTACTAAACAAGTGACCAGCTAAACATTCCTAAGACTGGGGTGTGAATGTGGAGTGAAAATCCTCGCTGTTATGCAAATGAGGATGATTGCGTTGTTTTCAAAGTACTTATAGTGGCGAATTCGCCCTCTGAATGGCCAGTCATTGTGTGTAGATCCTCCAACGCTGGACAGCAGTGATTAGAGGCATTATATAACTCTGTATTGTAACGGTAAAATATCGGTAATGACTTATCCATTCATCGAAACAGACAAGTACAATACATATGAAGCCCGAAGTCGAGGCTCTACACGTGCAAGCCTTGCTGCTTGGTGCATGCAAGGCAGGGCATCGTTCACTTTGGACCAAGTCGCGCTGGAGCACAGCCGTATCTCTCGGCTCGTCGTGGGATCTTCGCCTTTTCTTGTGAACTTTAAATTGATTAACATTCTAACTGTGGCCAACCTTGTCACACACGATGTGCATTGGTCAACAATAAATTGTGCACTTTTGAGCCAATTATGACATTATTTATCTGAGGTTTTGACGAAAGTTAGGTCGGTCTATATACACGAGCCCGGTCGAATCGCCGCGAACCGGAGTGTGAACCTTCACGGGTGCCGCCCGTTAAGCGGTGAGCCGTGCAGACCCAGCAGCCAGCTCCAATCCAGCCAGCTCCCATCCAGCCAGACTTCAATGAACATTGATATGACTTTTTGTGTGAGATGCTGACAATTCTTAAGAGGCTGGATGGGACCACAAGATGGGAGTGTGTTATCTATGGATATGTGGTTTGTGGACGAGGGAGTCTTCGCTGGAGTCATCGCCGGATTCAGGTAAGGAAAACTTGGCACCATCCGACCTCCACTTTGTAACTGGCTGGAAAAAATACCACTTTGATAGTAATGTTTAATGGGGGGTTTGTACAAGTTTTACTATAGTGGGAAAACACATGAGTTGAATATTGAAAACTCTCTCTTATGAGTCGCGATAGTTTGGGTGAAAAACTCGTAAATGGTAGAATCATGGACTTTTTAAAGTTTGTTTTAATTATTTGTAAATTTCTCAAGCAAACAACAGTAGATAAAACCTGGTGGGGTGTGCAGATACACAATTGACTGTTCGAAAAAAGGGGTGCAATTATTTTGAAACACATGATGAATACACAAGTTTAGTTGAATTCAGGCTACTCAAGAACCCGTGGTTAATAGGTTTTAAGTCAAATACAATAATCATTAAAACAAGTTAAAAAAAATATTGATTGTAAAATTATTGATAGAGGGCAATAGCGGAGGTCGGATAACGCAAGTTATCCAAAATCAAGATCAAGACAAGACGAAGACTCCGAAGTGTAAGAGAAGATCTAACCCGTTCTCTTGCAGGGTCCCACCCCTCGTACCGCCCCTCCCCCAAGACATTCTGCGATCTTGTTGATGTTGTCCTTACTTGTACTTATGCAGCTTTCAAGGTGACGTCACACTTTCCTGGCATTTCTTGAGTTGCATATTGGTCGAAGCCAATGATGCTTTTAGTTAGTAGACTGGTCTTACTGGAAATTTCTGTCGGGGTCGATACTTCAAGTCGTCCGTTGTCATGTTTATTTATAATTGTAAATAATAATTAAAAATATTGTGATTAAATTGTCAAGAAAGATGAGTAATATTCTTCTGGGGATAAAACATAAATAGTATTAATAACTGAAGATGATAATAAACTTCTCACCCATTCCACTAACTGTGTTTTGTCATGTTTGTACCGTAGACACAAAACCCTCCCCATAAAATGTGTTTTCTAAAGTAATTATTTAGGGCTTAGTCAAATATTTCACTCCCGTCACCATTCATTTTGATGCCTAATGCTTGATTAAGGAGTAAATTAAATATATTATTTAGACCATCTAAATAAATATTTACATATTCCTTATGACATCATTACATCAACTTTGAATGTTGAATATTTTAAACGTAATATTAAATCTTCGAGAAGTTCTTAACCGACATCTAGCTAGAAATTTGTAGCAAACTTATCTTTAAAAAAAAAATCAAACATCAACTGAAAGCTTTTAGGGGCATCACAAATAAATGACCTTAATCTCGTAGCCTATTTATTATTAACGCTGCGCGAAAACATAAATGCGCGAAAACATAAATGCGCGAAAAGATAACTCAAAGAAAAAGAGAAAAGAGGAGACAAGATAGAAGAAAAGAGGGCGAAAGTAGCAGCTAATCCACGGAGGAAGACATCACTGAAGCCTGGGTATGTATGGGTGGTAAGATAGTGTTGGCCTAGAAATAAGACTAACTCTCTACTTATTCAGCATAATCTAATGGCAAAAGGTTAAGTATAAGGGTTGACTGGCGTAGTGCTTAGTCTTGTTTCTAAAACGCCATTGAACCAAAACTAAGAACTACGCCATCAAAAGTAAACAAACGAGGTCGGCTGTTTAGAGCGAAGGTTAAGTAGAACGGGTAAAGTATCTAACAACCGCTTCCTCCACAGGGATTCTAACAACCGCTTCCTCCACATAACAACCGCTTCCTCCAAATAACAACCGCTTCCTCCATATAACAACCGCTTCCTCAACAGGGATTCTAACCACCGCTTCCTCCACAGGGATTCTAACCACCGCTTCCTCCACAGGGATTCTAACAACCGCTTCCTCCCCAGTGATTTTAATAACCGCTTCCTCCACATAACAACCGCTTCCTCCAAATAACAACCGCTTCTTCCACAGGGATTCTAACAACCGCTTCCTCCACAGTGATTCTAACCACCGTTTCCTCCACAGGGATTCTAACAACCGCTTCCTCCACAGGGATTCTTACAACCGCTTCCTCCCCAGTGATTTTAATAACCGCTTCCTCCACATAACAACCGCTTCCTCCAAATAACAACCGCTTCCTCCACAGTGATTCTAACCACCGCTTCCTCCACAGGGATTCTAACCACCGCTTCCTCCACAGGGATTCTAACCACCGCTTCCTCCCCAGTGATTTTAACAACCGCTTCCTCCACAGGGATTTTAACAAGCGCTTCCTCCACATAACAACCGCTTCCTCCAAATAACAACCGCTTTCTCCACAGGGATTCTAACCACCGCTTCCTCCATATAACAACCGCTTCCTCCACATAACAACCGCTTCCTCCACATAACAACCGCTTCCTCCACATAACAACCGCTTCCTCCACAGGGATTCTAACCACCGCTTCCTCCATATAACAACCGCTTCCTCCACATAACAACCGTTTCCTCCACAGGGATTCTAACAGCCGCTTCCTCCATTTGTATAACAACCGCTTCCTCCACAGGAATTCTAACAACCGCTTCCTCAACAGGGATTCTAACAACCGCTTCCTCAACAGGGATTCTAACATCCGCTTCCTCCCCAGTGATTTTAACAACTGCTTCCTCCACATAACAACCGCTTCCTCCAAATAACAACCGCTTCCTCCACAGGGATTCTAACCACCGCTTCCTCCACAGGGATTCTAACCACCGCTTCCTCCACAGGGATTCTAACAACCGCTTCCTCCACAGGGATTCTAACCACCGCTTCCTCCCCAGTGATTTTAATAACCGCTTCCTCCACATAACAACCGCTTCCTCCAAATAACAACCGCTTCTTCCACAGGGATTCTAACAACCGCTTCCTCAACAGGGATTCTAACATCCGCTTCCTCCCCAGTGATTTTAACAACTGCTTCCTCCACATAACAACCGCTTCCTCCAAATAACAACCGCTTCCTCCACAGGGATTCTAACCACCGCTTCCTCCACAGGGATTCTAACCACCGCTTCCTCCACAGGGATTCTAACAACCGCTTCCTCCACAGGGATTGTAACAACCGCTTCCTCCACAGGGATTATAACAACCGCTTCCTCCACAGGGATTATAACAACCGCTTCCTCCACAGGGATTTTAACAACCGCTTCCTCCACATAACAACCGCTTCCTCCACATAACAACCGCTTCCTCCACATAACAACCGCTTCCTCCACATAACAACCGCTTCCTCCACATAACAACCGCTTCCTCCACATAACAACCGCTTCCTCCACATAACAACCGCTTCCTCCACATAACAACCGCTTCCTCCACATAACAACCGTTTCCTCCACAGGGATTCTAACCACCGCTTCCTCCACAGGGATTTTAACAACCGCTTCCTCCACATAACAACCGTTTCCTCCACAGGGATTCTAACCACCGCTTTCTCCACAGGAATTCTAATAACCGCTTCCTCCAGTAACCTTTTCTTCCCAGTTTTAACATTAACTATAACATTGCTCTCCGCAGCTTCTAACTTCTTTCCCCAACAGGCTAACCTTGCTTTTTATACGTGGGCCCAATTTCAGCCTGTAAGCAAAAACATTTGCTTAGCATGAAATTTTGTCCTTACTAAAAATAAGGATTACCAATTGGGCCCAGTCATTGCCAAAGTGGGTGTTGTGGCAAGCAATTGTGCACAGGTACCAGTTCTAGGAAACCGCATGGGTAACGAGGGGGACTTTTATGGACGCTAGGTGGCAGCAGACTTACAAGGTTAATTCTTTGTACTTGGTAACCACGAGAAGACAAAAAGTACAAATTAAGTTTGCTGCCACCTAGCGTGCCAAAGTCTTCCATTTCAGGTATTGAACCTGAATCTGGCTAAATATTGTGACTCCAAATTGCTAACCATTCCAGAATGTTTGTTCTTTCAAAACAGATTTTGCTTTCTTCTTGACGATGATGAAGTATCTTGTGCTGAAATCTCCACTGAACTGAGTTGATGTCTACCAGGAGGGACTGGGAATATGCAGAAGCTGTGGTGATGTATCAGTTTATTATCATTAAAGTAACAAGTGAAGAAACTACCCAGATGGAAGGACAAATATCTCAGACAAGTAGTTTGAAGGATCGTGAACAATTCTTAGCATCAGTTGATTAATAAAACCAGTTTCTTAATCTCAAAAACAAATCTCTTAAGACAATTTTAATTGGCGGTCAAATTACTGTCATTTGAGTTTTAAAACCGAGCTTGGACGACCAGCCAACCACCGTGGTGAAACAAGTTGAGAATCATGATAACAATACCTTTAAGATTTGTAGTTATGTACATCCAAAATAGATTCTTCCTGAAAGAATTGGCGTGGGCTCTTCTTGCAATTTTTTTTTCATAAAGATATGTGAATCCCTACTAAATTTCCCTCAGTTTTTAGCAGTACCTTGAAGTGGCTTTCTGGACCTGTTTGGATGAGCATCAATTGAAGGTGAAGGGAGTGGTGACTACAACTGGACCTGTCTGGATGAGATGAACATCATTGAAGGACACCCGCGCAAAGAGTCAACAACTGACAGCTAATAGTAAGTTTTGGCGAAGGAGTTCATGTCTGGTGAAGTGACAGTTTTAAAGGATTTGGGTACTTTCTGTAACACAAAACACAATATCCACAGATTTACATTAAACTTACACCGTTTGAAGATAATGCTAGTAGAAAGCGTACCTTAAAATATTAGTTGCTGAGGTGCTGTAGTTTTTGAGAAATGAGTAAACAAACGTCATGAAAAAAAACGTTTTTCCATGCCAAAATAATTTTCGTCTCATGATCACTGAAACGAAAATTATTTTCATGACATTGTTTTACTTATTTCTAAAAAACTTCACGCTTCAGCAAGTAATATTTTCAGGGAAGCGTTCTACTATTATTATCTTCAAACGGTGAACGTTTAGTGTAAATCTGTAGACATTGTGTTTTTTGTCCTACAAAAAGTACATAGACCCTTTAATTTCAGAATTAGCAGATTAGTAAGTCAAATTGAACACTTTGACTGGATACATCCAGTAGTTCTAATTTTGTGATAAACACACCATGAAAACCAACTGGTTGAAAACTTTATCAAAACAAGGGGCCAAATTATTCAGGAACAATGTTTTGGAAAAAAACACACAAAAACGCGGAAAGGAAACAACATTAATGTTCTATCATGTTCAATGGGTTGAAGGACTGATTGGACCTGAATGGTAATTCCCTGCTCAGGATAGCAATTTCATTTTTACCATTCCTTGAAGCAACTGTTCTTGAGGAAGCATCATTTTCAAATTGATCTTTAAAACTCTTTTTTTTTTTACCACAGATTTAAGAGATGACCTACGTTGAGATGACGTAATCCCAATCGTGAGACTACCTACTCGATGCTTGTTGCCATCATCCGACGAGGGAATGTATCAAGTCTACCCTGATGACGCTCGTCTACAAGCTCAACTAACACTTTTGGACACTCACCAGCTGAAGAGAGACTATGTGTCAAGTCTAACCAGACGATTGCTACAAACACTTTTGGACTGCCACCAGCTGCATGAAGAGAGACTACTGCATCAAGTTTAGCCAGATCAGATGACTATTTGCTACTATGTTCAGTGAGGTAATAGTGCAACTAACACTTTTGGACACTCACCAGCTGAAGAGAGACTATGTGTCAAGTCTAACCAGACGATTGCTACAAACACTTTGGACTGCCACCAGCTGCATGAAGAGAGACTACTGCATCAAGTTTAGCCAGATCAGATGACTATTTGCTACTATGTTCAGTGAGGTAACAGTGCAACTAACACTTTTGGACTGTCACCGGCTAAAGAGAGACTATGTCAAGTCCATCCAATGGGTGCCTGCTAAACTTTAGCTGTTCACCTAATGTAGTGACTTTAAAGCTAATGGTGTTACTAAACGCTTTTGATGAACTTTCCACAATTGAAGAAACATCGGATGCGTTCAACTACTCAAACAAGCTGCTGGAGGGCGCCCTACTGCTGAAGCCACTTAAAGGGGCACGTTGCCTTGGTTTGGTAAGGTCGGTCTATGAAAACAAATTGAAACCGTTTGTCATGAAATGCATGGTTAGAAAGATGTTTTAAAAGTACAATATAATGATCAAGACAAGTGTGCCTCGGAAATGCGAGGTTATTACTTTGCGAACTACCACGATCGGCCATTTTGTTGAGGCGAAAATTTGGAAAAAACCTCAAATCTTTGAAAAACTGTTTAAACATCTTTCTAATAGTAGCATTTTACAACAAACGGTTTGAAACGGTTTTCAAAGACCAACTCGCCCGATCCAAGGCAACGTGTCCCTTTAATAAGGGGGGGGGGGCATCTTAAGGCCATGTCCGAGTTTGCGGCTGAGGTTATGGCTATGGCTTAGCTAAACTGAATTGCTATTGACCAGGACCCAATTTCATAAAGCTGCTAAGCACAGAAATTGGCTAAGCATGAAATTTCTTCCTCAATAAAAACAAAATCACCAACCAAATTTCCATTTGTTGCATATTGCTTGTACTGGTATTCAGCTGTTGTTTGCTTATACCGAAAATCACATTGAAATTTGGTTGGTAATCCTGTTTCATTTCTCAGGTTATCAAAATGCTACTCTCTGAATGTAAAAGAGTGAAAAAGCACTCTTTGAAGAGCCATATGAAGGACAACTCTTTTTCGAGTGGTCTTCCACTCTTTTAGATTAAAGTTTGCATCTTTTTAAGTGATTTTTCACTCTGTCCTGGACAGCTCGAAAGGTAAAGAGCGGTGTTGTTCACTCTTTTAGTGCAAGCAAAACTTTTAAAAGAAATGCTTGCTTGCCAACACTTTATGAACTTTGAAATTTATAGTCCAAAAAGTGTTTGCTTGCCATCACTTTTTGTTTAAAGATCATTGTGTCAAAATTTGTTGATATTAAAATCACTAAACCTGACAAGAATTTTGCCACGAATTGTCACATGTTTGAGACGAAATTCGATGACTTTAGTTTGATGAGTGAAAATGTCAACAATAACAAGTTTGATTACAGGGGAAGATTTATAACAAAATTTAACTTAAGTCATCTAATTTTGTCTGATACATGTGACAATTCGTGGCAAGAAAAGTTCAGGTTTAGTGATTTAAATAACAATAAGTTTTGACACAATAGAACATTGTAAATTATAGTAGAACATTAAGTTATTGCCCTTGCAGTACATTTCTCTACATTTCTTGTATTGTTTATTTACAATAGTTTATTTGACACTATAGCAAACCCCAAGTTAGCATTATTTATAAAACTAAGAGAGGATTGCGGCAGCACCATGTGAATATCTCTTTTGAGTTTCGCGGTGGTTTTTCAAACACCAAAAAAAAAAACTGGTTAACAACTCAACTTTTTTTCGATCAATGTTATGCTCTGTTTGTCCTCTCTTCAGTTTTAAATTAAAACTACAACAACAAAACAAAGCCAAGACAAAAACAAAATCAAGAACTCATCGAATTTGTTGCATTATAATTTTAATTTATTCTAATTTATTTATTTTAATTTATCCACTGACACCAATATTTAAATACCTCCACCTTTGAATTTTTATTTAATTAGTTTAAATAAAGTTCTACAAATGCAAATGTTTGATCGCAGTCATTATTGACACATGATTACTGTGTTTACTTGTTTCGCATTTTGTGTAATGTAATATTGTGTTAATAGTAATTAAAATACATCATTTGTAAGGCACAAGATTGTTAATATTTTGTTTTTCTAACATTCTGGTCTAACCATAACATATTTAATCTTGATGAAACACAGGCGATGTATTAGATGGTTCTTTCTATTTATTTATAAATCTTTAAAACACTTTGAGGCTGTTTTCCAATTTGTATCCTGATTCGTATAATTGTAAATTTACTATTAAAATAAAGGCGTGGTTTTCTTTGATTATTACTCCACAAATTAATGAGTGTGAAAATTCACTTAATAATGAGCACATGAAAGCTGTTATTAATAAAACATAGAAACGACTACTTGAAGTAATGTAGTTTTTTAGAATAAGGGGTAAGTGTTAAACCCCCCCCCCAAAAAAAAATAAAAAAATAAAATATGAATCTCAAATAAAGGAATGAGACACGAAGCCTTTTGTAAGGCATCTAGAAGCACACATTCTCTGTAACATTTTGGTTTTTGTTTCCTTTTTAAATTTGGTGGCAAAATGGTATGACCAAATGAGCCCAAATTTTACAGGTTTTTTATAATCTGTTTTCATGTTGCGATACATCAAGTGAGGACTGGTCTGTTGCCATTTAATACTTAAAGTATATCCTGTCTTTAAATGGGGCTGTATAGTCTGCTTCATGTTAAATAAGACCGCGATAACCTAAGGAAAATAAATGCTAGAGCTTTTAAGGACTACAGAACCAAAACAAAAATTAATTATCTCACATATTGAAGTCGGAATCAATAAGCAAGGATCCGTAGAATCTCGTAGCGAAGATAACCTTCATGTTTAATCATCATACACAGTTGTTTCGCTGATGAGAATCAAAGAAATATTTAATATTAAAAATAATGTCTTAAATAAATCACTCTTGAGCCCGGTTCATATCATACTTCACGCAAAGCGAATGCAGAGCAACTGTTGGTGATTTAACTAACAATCAATACGCGCTGTTTTGGTCGCCAAGTAAAATTCGCTTCTTATTCCGATTTCGCTTGAAGTATGAACCGGACTTTAATCGCCATCAAAAATCGGGGAAAAAACAACTAATTTTGAACAGATCTATGAGTGGAAAGGTACATAAATAAATAAAACTTTTTTACCATTAGCAACCCCCTCCCTTTGTCTCTTTGCGCCATGTGATACTTTGAAACACTAGGTGTCAGCAGACTGACGGGTTAATTTCCATTGTTTACGCAGTTCAAAGCATGCGCACATTACCGAGAAAAATGAATATACCTGGCAAGTCTGCTGCCACCTAGCGTCCCAGAAGTCTCCCATGTGATCGGTCAGACTAAGGCCAATTTATAGTGGCTACATCAGCTATCAGCTGTGGCTAGTGCTATGGCTTTGACAATTACCAATAGTGTCCACTGCCTTTTAAAGCCTCATTACTCACCCCATTCTGGTGTCGAATTCAGCTTTGCTACAGGTCGACCATTCCGTAGCTCCTAGCTCGGCAGTGGACACTATTGGTAACTACTCAAAATAATTATTAGCATAAAACCTATCTTGTTGACGAGTAATGGGGATAGATTGATGGTATAAAACATTGTGAGAAACGGCTCCCTCTGAAGTGCCATAGTTTTCGAGAAAGAAGTAATTTTCCACGAATTTGATTTCGAGACCTCAGATTTAGAACTTGAGGTCTCGAAATCAACCATCTAAACGCACACAACTTCGTGTGACAAGGGTGTTTTTTTCTTCTTTCGTTATTATCTCGCAATATCGATGACCGATTGAGCTCAAATTTTAACAGGTTAGTTATTTTATGCATATGTTGAGATACACCAAGTGAGAAGACTGGTCTTTGACAATTACCAATAGTGTCCACTGCCTTTTAAAGCCTCATTACTCACCCCATTCTGGTGTCGAATTCAGCTTTGCTACAGGTCGACCATTCCGTAGCTCCTAGCTCGCCCCCTACCGTCATGATAAAGCCACTCCTTGGGCAAGTGTTGTCCGCTCCATCGTGTCTCATGCCAAGACTAGAAGTAAATAAAGATCATTACTTTTTCCCTTTTAGAGGAATTTTATAGAGTGGATAAGATAAAAACTCGTCTAAGATCACAGATTCACACTTAAACGGTCTAATGACATCCATATTTGGGCGGCTGACATTGAAACTGAAGATGATAATATTTTTTAAACTGGTTCGTTATCAAAAGGACACTTATAGGCTATCACCTTATAATTGCTTCGTAAAAGTATGTGACGTACTGCTTTCGGCTCTACCAGCCTGGCTTCTGATGGATGATACCCAAGCCTACATCCGTTGGCCTACATCCGTTTGGACTCAAACGGGGTAACCATGTTTCAGCCTCAGGAGTACATGTAGGTGGCAGCGGGGCCTGTAATTGATTATAGCCCACACTTTGGCCTTCAGGCTTTGTGTGTCTGCTGGAGACTTGCATATAAAAAAGAAAATATATTAAAACAAATAATTATTTCTGGGTCATGTGACACACAAATGGGTCAAGCCAACCCGACCCATACCGGATCAATTCTGACCCGGTTGAAGTTTTCTGAGTGAACTTACTTGTGTCCCAATTCATGGGCAGCTACTTCTGCAACTCCAGTATCCCATGTAGCGATTGCAACCGCCTTCAGATCGTAACCTCCTGCATTTATATGGGCAATCCCTTGGACGTGTCTGTCGCGAGCATCGAACATCTTTTTCCTGCACAACAAAAACAAGTTGAAAAAGTTTTTTTTTGTATTTATTTAAATGTTTGCAAACAATGAGATACATTTCTATCGTCAAGCTTGATATCACTTCGTACGTTGCAGCGTGGTCGTGGAACCTCCAGCTGTCGAAAACAAAAATCAGTAACACAGAAACAAACAGAGCCCTAATTGTCCCGTAAAAAAAAGTAGAACTGCGTTAAACAACACTGGGGGACTTTGGGGACACTAAGCGTAAGTAGACTTACCAGGTGAATAAATTGTTCTCGATGATGTGCACATGCTCAGCACTACATGAAATCATATGGAAGTTGGATGGTAAGTCTGCTGCCACCTAGCGTTCCAAAGTCTCCCATTGAGATGTCATGAAACATCATAGTTTTTGGTTAAAGCGATCAAAATTACAACGGTTTGAGAGTTTCGAGCGGAAACTTAAAGTAATTATTTTAAGATACTTACCCGACCAAGTAAAGCGCGTTGTCCCAATGTTTGGGGTCGGCGTCATCCTCTACATTGCGAGACAACTGGTCATTACCGAGTTCCCTTAATGCCTTGTATGGGTTTGCAGGAACAGCAGGGCCCTGTCACATAGGGAAGAAAATGATATTAGTATAATCAAACACTAAAAGCGTAGTAGTATACACTCGTCACTTTTTACTTGCTGTTCATATTTTCTGTCGTCCTACGTAAGCTACTCTATGACAGTGCTGGGTCACTTTTAACCCAAAACTGAAAAGACTTTTGAAAGACACTGGACACTATTGGTTGTTACTCAAAATAATTGTTAGCATAGTCACTTACTTAATGACGAGCAATGGAGAGCTTTTGGTGGTATAGAATATTAGGACAAACAGCTCCATCTGAAGTAGATTTTGAGAAAGGGGTAATGTCTCACTCAAACCATAAATACTGAAGTCTTTTTTTAGGCATCTGAAAGCACACAAATGTGTCCACTAAAGGTATTTTTCTTTCATTATTCTCTGGTCTCCTTAAAAAAGGAGTGATTTCTTAATTGGCATTCTTAAACCGTTCTTACGTCACCGCCAAAGATGATCAGAGACACACATTTGAGTTTCAAGGTCGTCCCGAGGGATGGTTTCTCCATGAACACTTTGATCTGGGTGAAGTAATAGCAAAATAAGGATTTACAAACAAGCAAAACACTTTGCTCTTACATTTTAGGGTAATTGGTGTTTGAAAGGCAACTAAATTTCCCTTTCTATCATTTTGACTCTCAGGCTCATTAAGCTGTTGTTTTATAATGATGTTTTGGGCTTTTTTAAAGGGATGTGGAATTCTATAATTTTTTAAAGAACATACATGACTTTTTATACGACCTAGAAAGACTTAGTCAGCTCAGAGTAAAAACGACTAAGACCCTCGTTACATTTAAGATAAATAAAGTACCACAATAGGTGCCCAATTTTATATACTTGCTTAAGTACAACAAGAAGCTAAGCACACAAAAATGCTAACCAGAATAAGGTTATCATCAGCTAAATTACCGATTCACGTGTACAACCTGTGACTGGTATCCCTTTTTTTTCTTAGCAGTAAATTGCTAGGCATGAAGTTGGCACCTGGTCAATTAACAATGAAGCGTTTTTATGATCACGTGATTCTTACCGCTTGAATAACCGTGAGAGTTGCAGCTTCTGTCTTGTCGCTGTTGTCATCTGTGACGAAAACTCCAAGCTCCAGTGTTTTTTGAGCTTCTTGATGGACCGTATTCTTTTTAGATGGAGACCTTACCCCTTGACTAAAATCCACTGTTGGGATTAGAAAGTAATATTATTGAAAGAGGGGTGAGTATGCGTCCTACCTCAACACTTTAATAAATTGTGGCATTTTATTTAAAGGGATCATATCAATATGAATATTCATGACATTAATTAATACACGGTATCAGATACAAACCAGAAGTGCCACAGTTAAAGGTGCGTCCCGATCTTTGTTTGTAGGCAACGTGAGCACGCCCTCTACTGTTGTCTGTATCATGGGTGAGTGGCTCGATAACCGTTGGCCCATTGGCATGGTAAACTATCGCATTCTGCAGGTAATGTGAGACAAAAGTAAGAATTAGTTGCTCTTTTTTAATTCTTAGTTCACAAGTGTAGTTGTTGAAAAGAAACCAATAATGTGTGACATTGTAACGCTAAGTGACAACAACGGATTGCCTTGACAAGACTACTGCCACCTAGTGTTCAATTTACTCGTATGTTTTACTTACCAGGCCGGAGCAGGTTGACAGACTAATCATAGAGTCTGGTTCCGACTCCACCTCCCCCGTGTAAAAGCAATCTGTGCGAACTGACAAAGGAACCGGTTGTCCATTCTCCTGAATCTTCTCTGCGTAAAAGTCTTCGGAGAAGAGGCTGGAGTCTTGGTGCACGACCAACTTGAGGTTGTTACCAAAGGCGTCTATGTTTATATTGAGTGAATCTCCAACAATAGCATCGCTGCATATGCCTCGTGTCACGTCATCAGTTACGTACTTTGGGTAAATAATTTCATACTCGGGAGCTACGGATAAACAAAAACAAATAAGTAAAACAAGCAACAACAAGCAAATAATGTACCGCAGAAAAAATTCTATAATCAAGGGATACGATCTCAAGACCGACCCGTTCGTAATCATCAGGCCCTTTTCGAATCAACGGCTTCGGCTTTGGATTCGTTTTCCGGATCCGTTGTCAATCGAGGCCAAGCTAGCCTGAGCCGAAGCCGTGGTTTCGAAAAGGGCCCGAGAATAGCCGAATCTTACCATCGTGGAGATTGTCCACTCCGAATAGTTGCTTCAGCTCCGAGTCATGAAAATTATCCGCCAACTGTATCCAAAAAGAAATTGAAAAAGGGGATGAAATTAAATCATTTTGTGCTAAAGTAAAAGATTCCGCCGAGAATTTAAAACACGCTCATTGCGAACATTATTATCCTATACACCAAGGGACTTTTCCAAACAAATTGTTTAAAACCCTACGATACACTCAACTGTAGAGTCGTACTAAACTTTGGATTCGTTCAACTAAAAGTGATACTGCTGGTTAAGTTAAAATGACTGTCTTTTGAACTGCAGGATGATATGCAGAACTCAGCTGAAAACATATCATCTTTCAATTTCCCAAAAGTAAAAAAGAAGAGAAACTAAAACATTTGTAAATTGATCAGAACATGGTACTCAGAATTGTTGCAAGTAATATGTTTGCCAATTTTGCAAAACATAATGTGACAACCGTTTTTTTGACAAGGTGCAAACTTTGGAGAAATTTAAGCCAAAGAATAGACTATAATGTGTAGATTCGTTCCTCCTATTCGAATCTAGACTTTCTTGTCCATTCTCCCGAAAAGTTTGTTCCTTCAGCACACTCACCATAGGAGTACCGGCGGCAAACGCCACTGATAGAAGAAAACTCAGTGCAGAATACATCATTCTTGAGTTCGTCATTACTTCGAGAGAGGATTCGTCTTCAGAAACTTCAATCTTCCGAAACAATTGATTTGTATCGCGAAGTTGCTTCTTTTTAAATACTCTACCTAGGTCACGTGTACAAACACACAAGGGGAGTATAGCTTTTCACTCCTCGTTTTAATTGGTTCATAATAAACTAGAGGCGTGGCTATGGTTAAATGAGACTTACTATTGGTTGATGGGTTATGAGCTGATAATGGAAACAACCAATAAAACTAAGCAATGTTCTCGTAAGTATTCTCATGAAGGTTCTATATACCATTAATGGAAGCAGGATGTAGGGCAAAGAACGTCTGAGACTCTTGACGTTTTGGCGGATCATCAGCGAGACTAGTTTCTTATTATGCCTTTTTAGAGACAACATAAAATATGTCACAAGGATATTTTTATTGGCATCCTTACTTTAGGTGTTCATTTTTGTTTTTCGTAATTATGTTTTATGATGGTTTATTTGAGAGGTTTATTATTTAGAGAGCGAATTAATTTTTCACGGGTTCTAATGTAAACTTGTTTATGTAGTGTTTGTTTTTCATTGAAATGTAATTTTTTATATTTTTTTTTCGTTGTTATTGCTCAATAGATAAGGGTCCCAACCTCAAGGTTTTGAAAAACTAGAAGCACTTTTGCCGTTGACGGCGTGAGTCAAAAATCCAATTCTTAGACAATTAGCCACGATGTCCAGTGCCTTTAACTAAATGCACAACACACAGAAGAGAACTAAATATCTCTCCACCGGGAAGCGTCTGGTGTATACCAGCACAATGGGAAATGCTTGTTGACATACTTATTAACCTTTTGCCTTTTGTTGGAAAGTGGGTTACAAAAAACCCGATGGAGACAGAAGATGTCGCATTAAATATAACTATTGGTGAAGTAGGCTTTTGACTATCGGCACCTTAATAACAAAATTACTATTGGTGCCGGAGGCGACACAATAAAACCAAATCAACAACACATTCATCCACTTGTTTTTGCAATGGTCTTGCAGTACACTTGACACACATTTGAAAACTGAGCTGTGAATTTTTTTGATAAAGCTGGTATCTTTTATTTTCTATTTATTTGTATTTGTTTTAGTGTACTTTGTTGTATAACCTCGTGGACAGTTAAAGATATTTTGTTGACGAGCGGTGGACATGGAAGGGGATTCGAAAGGAGAAGGGAAAGCGTGTTGGGTTCCAGCCCGCTGCAGCAAATGTGTGAAAATTACAACCAGACTAGAGTCCTGTTCGAAACGTTGGGACTCTACCGTTTTGTTGATAGAAAAACCTCTTCTCAGCAAATAGATTTTCTCGCGTTGTCTGTTCGCCTTAAACTCAATTCGCTCCGTTCTAATTTTGTGTCAACTATCTTTTTTATTTTTTATTTAAATGTTGTTATCGCATATATGCAATATGTTTCCTTGTGTCTGTGATGAATTTCTAGCTTAAGTTCGTAATTTGCGAACCAAATCTTACTTGGTTCACTATAAAGTATGGCTCGAAGCTGTATGTTTGTTGTCTGGAATAAAAAAATATATATACAAAAATAGAGCTGGATTTTTGCCTTTGTCCGAGATTCAATGTGTGAATTTTTAGGGACTTTTTCTGTATAGAAAATAATTACTCGTGCGGGTTTGAACTCAATTGTGAACCCGGAAACTGGACTGCCGCAAGAGAACAGCTTAGTGCGATTGAACGTAGCCCTGCTTCACTGCTTTCTGCAGCCAATACCTAGGGTACAGAACAGGGCCCTGTATTCTAGAGCTGCTTAAAAGCACAAAAAGTAGCTAAGCACAACACAATATGCTTACCAGAAGAGGGTTAAAAGCTTCACTGTCAAGAGAGCGCTTTTGAGCACCTCATGAGGTGGATATTGCGCAACATAAACATTCCTTATTATTATTTATTATTATTGAAAAGAACTGTCCTGCTTTTTAAGACATTTTTGACACTGTTGGTATTTTGTCAAAGACTAGTCTTCTCACTTGGTGTATCTCAACATATGCATAAAATAACAAACCTGTGAACATTTGAGCTCAATCGGTCATATAAGTTGGGAGATAATGAAAGAAAAACACCCCTGTCACACGAAGTTGTGTGCTTTCAAATGCTTGATTTTGAGACCTTAAATTCTGAGGTCTTGATATCAAATTCGTGAACTTTCTCGAAAACTACTCCACTTCAGAGGGAGCCGTTTCTCACAAAGTTTTATACTACCAACCTCTCCCCATTACTCGTTACCAAGTAAGGTTTTATGCTAATAATTATTTTGAGTAATTAGCAATAGTGTCCACTGCCTTTAAACTTCTACCTGGGTCGAAGGTAGAAATCGGCTGGGACTACTACTTTAGCTTTATATGATCGTTATTAACTGCAGTTGCACTACCGCGGAGTGAGTTCTGAATTGGTCTGAACGTTTCGACTAGCTTGCTCTAGTCATCGTCAGGAGACTGATGAGGAAGAGATCTGACAGAAGTGGGCCCAATTTTTTTTATTCTTTGGCAAAAGTAATTTTAATTACTCAAAAGTTTTATATACGCCCTGTATCTGTTGTATGTATAAAAAAAAAAATAATAATAATAATAAAAAAAAAAAAAAATAATAATAATAATAATAAAAATAGAAAAGAAAGTGTTTTCTGACAACCATAGGGGAATGCGTCATACTTTAGTCTTACAAACACCCGTTTTTGCTCTGTTAAGGTACTTTATGTACACCCAGGCGATCCCATTGAAAGTGGGTCCCCTTTGTGACGTCATGCTCTGTAAACACACCTCCGAATGCAGTTCCATTGAAAGGCAACAGAGCATAACATTCTTTACCATGTAAATCTCTCTCGTGACTAATAATAGACCCGTCCTTGTCAAGCAGCTATGGGCAGTCAAGTTATGAATAATGTTTTGATGATAGAATGACTAAATTACTCCGTCAAATTATGAGTTTGAACTTGGTACTGTTCCCGTTGGTAGTTTTCAGGACTAGATCTGTCGATAGCGATCGAATTCGATAAATAGCAACAAGGAATTTATACTGTCCTCCCTGTCGTCTGACTTGTTTGTGTTGTGAAGTGACTGAGTTGTGAGACTTAGCTCTGGTGTGGCATGAGAGCGTCCAACATGACCGGTGCGCGGAAGCAACGAGCGAGGATGGAATTGGCGTTGCTTTATGGTGTTTCATGTATCCTGATCATTACAGGTAAGTTAGTGGTTAATCCATTTGTCTTCAAAAGCAGTTGTTGGGGTAATTTGGGTCCGCAATTTGGGGGTGAGGATGGGGGTTTAGGGGATCGTTTTTGAGCGGGGAGAAGATTCCACAGCAAATAATTTACATATTTTGACTTGGACATTATCCATTTTAACTTGGGTTTATTTAGAAGACAATATGAATGATATCAGAAGTGGCAAACCCACGTCACTTCGCACTCCAGTCTTTTCGTACCCAAGACATTTTGCACCAAAGTCATTTTGTATCCAAGTCATTCCGCACCAAAGTCACTTCGTACCTAAGTCACTTCGTACCCAAGTCATTTCGTTCGTACCCAAGTCACTTCGTACCTATAAAAGTCACTTCGTACCCAAGTCATTTCGTACCCAAGTCACTTCGTACCCAAGTCACTTCGTACCCAAGTCATTTCGTACCTAAGTCACTTCGTACCCAAGTCATTTCGTACCCAAGTCACTTCGTACCCAAGTTTCTTCGTACCAAAGTCACTTCGCACCCATACGGGGAGCTGTTGTGAAACATTGTGTGAAACGAGACTCCCTCTGAAGTAACGTAGTTTTTGAGACATGTAGTTTCTCTCCAATTGTTTTTATTTAACTATTTAAATATGAAAAAGACTTCGGGCCTGTGAGGCCTTTCTTCCTTCTGAAAGCACACATACATGTATACCGTTTTTTCTTCATTATTTTTGTGCAACTTTGATGACCAATAATGTGCTCAGTTCATGTATTTGCTATTTTATGGATATGTTGGGATTCACAAAGTGAGGGTACTGGTCTTTGACAACCACCTAGAGTATCCAGTGTATTTAAGCATGTTGGACACAGCGGTCGGTTAATATCCCTTTGCTTATTGTTACTTATTTGTACTTCATATTATTGATATTATGGCATATAGAATTGAGGAAATGCAAATTTCTTTCTATAACTTGAATTGATTGATGTTTTGGTTGAGTAGTCACACTCAGTCGGACTCGAAGTCTGGTGTCTGAGTCAGTAGGGGTTGGGCTGAAACACGGTCAGTACACCTGTGTCCTTAGGCAAGACACTTAACCATAATTGCTACTCACACCAAGGAATATGGGTGAAAAACAGTTGCAAATGTGTCCGAAAGCCTCCTACCTTGAATACCGTTTGAGTTGACTATCAAAATATGTTCGAATTGTTTACTTTCTAAATACATGTACGTGACAGAAAGTATATGCGGATTGTATTTAATGGTCAAACAGTAGAAGGGTGTTAGACCAAACAAAGTTCGGGTTAGTTATCTGCGAGGTGATAGTTGGCCAGCAGGCCTGTATGCTTCATTTTTGAAAGTGCAATGGCACCAATGCATCATCTCCTGGGCACATCAATAAAAGACATTTTTAAATTCTACTGGAGCATTTCATTAAGGGAATCAAAGCCAAAGGGCACGGAATATCAGGCCTGGTTGGTTTAATAACGCTTAAAAGAGCATTACAGAATTTGCTTTTGCTAAAAAAAACACTTGCTGGCAGTGTAAGCACTTTTATGTTATCCACCATATTATACATAAACTGACAAAACCTAGAAATTTGAAATCGACAGGCCATCTTTGCCACAAGAAAATAGTGGAAACCGATTACTTTTACATCGATTAAAAAAAACACGAATGAAACACTCACTCAGCGATAAACTCAAACGGGATATTGTTTTATTTATTTCTCATCAGTATGACATTTCAGACAAAATATTTCAAGGGATGTTCTACTATCATCATCTTTAGACCGAGAGCTAAATGTAGGTTAGTCTGTGAACTTAGACGAGTTTTTTTTCCTACAAAATCTGTAATGTTCATTTCATGTATGTCTTAAGATTAAGATCTCTCAATTAACAGCTGAGGTATTACTTTTGTATGTCTACGTAATTGTATACAGGATCAGCAGATGCACTGTGTAATGCTTGCAACTGCACGGCTCTTGGGAACTCAACTAGAGAAACAATCAAAGCAGACAACGACTCGAATGGTGATACATGTTCATGTACAATCACATGTTCTGCAGGTTTCCAACGAAATAGCGTCAGTTACATTGCAATGTGTGTGGAACAGGAATGGGACAGAGATGGATCATGTGACATAGGTAAGTTAACTGACATAAGTTAAAGGCACTGTACACTATTGGTATATACTCAATTGTCAGTGTTAAAACTTACTTGTGTATGCAACATTTTGAGAAATGGCTCCCTCTGAAGTAGGCCTATTGTAGTTTTTGAGAAAGAGGTAATTTTTCACTCAAAATATCAAAAGACTTAAAGGCACTGGAAACTATTGGTAACTACTCAAAATAATTGTTAGCATTAAAACTTACTTGGTAACAATCAATGGAGAGCTGTTAATAGTATAAAACAATGTGAGAAACGGCTCCCTCTGAAGTAACGTAGTTTTCGAGAAAGAAGTAATTTTCCACTAATATTATTTGAATTTGATTTCGAGATCTCAGAATAAGATTTTGAGGTCCTGAATTCAAGCATCTGAGAGCACACAGCTTCGTGTGGCAAAGGTGTTTTTTCTTCCATTATTATCTCGTAACTTTGGCGACCAATTGAGTTCAAATTGTCACATGTTTGTTATTTTATGCATATGTTGAGATAAACCAAGTGAGAAGACTGGTCTTTGACAATTACCAATAGTGTCCCGTGTCTTTAAGGTCTGAAGCCTTTCTAAGGCATCTGAAAGTACAACAATTTTTGGGGTGTTTTTTCTTGCTTTGTGCTCTTGCAATTTCGATGACCAATTGAGTCCAAATTTTCAAAGATTTGTTATTTTATGCATATTATGTTGGGATACACCAAGTGAGAATACTGGTCTTTGACAATACGTTGGGGAGGTATGTGCTTTCTGCTCAACCAGCCAGGCTTCTGATGGATGATACCCAAGCCTTCATCCGCATGGACTATAAACGGGGTAACCCAGGAGTAAGTGGCAACGACCCCTGAACCATAGTTGTTGTACCCCACGCCTGTATAAGGGGCCTTCAGGCCACAAAAGTAATAACCAAAAGTATCCTGACCAGTGCCTTTAAGAAATCATTTTTTCTTTTCTTTTTTTTTGGGGGGGGGGGGGGGGGGGGAGTCGGCTGGTTGCCGAGGTCTATCCTGCCAAGTATGAAAAGTGATCGCAGATTGAAGTTAATTAAATGGGTTGTTTGTGTGTTTATTGATTCCAGAATCTTCGGTTTTCATCGCCGCAGCTATTATGTTAGTCGTCATTTTAATCTTCGGTCTTTGCGTTATTCTCCTGTGTAAAAGGTGGGTACCACTGAAGCATAACACAATTTGTGCCAACCAGAAATCATTTAACCAGTTAAAATACTATCAGGTAGCATTTGCAGCTGGTTTCTTGTTTATGCTTACAGACATACCTTTGGTTTTTGGAACCTTTCGATTTTCCAGGGGATTTTAGACATTTGCGTTCGATTGTCTATTATAGTAGTTGAATACAATGAAATCAATCCGGTGAAAAAGTTAATTTCTAAAGGTGGTCGCGTTTTTATGAGAGAAGAAACTACAGAGAAAAATGTCCATGCAGGAATTGGGACAATCGCCGTAGGATCACAACATCTGAGAAGCGTTACCGCTGTAACGCTTTTTATGTTCAGCATTTTGATTTAAAGTGATGACTTTTCCACAACCGCAGCACTACGAAAAGAAATATGACCCAAAATGCATTATACATGGATTATAAATACCTCGTAAGTTTGCATTGATTTAGCAAGAACAAAAAGCAACTGGGCATGTTTCAGTCACTTGTTGAGGAGGGTGCCATTTGACATAAATATACTCAAGTTACGAAGAAATTTAAATTGTGTGTGTTTTCTTTGCGTTACAATTCGTTTTTCTTCTAAGATGGCGGCAGGGTGACGATGCTGTGTTATTTATTAAAGATTGTATGCCTATGTTTCAGAATACATTGTAGCCTACGCATAATAATAATCACACGTGTTTTTAAAATGAACTAAGGAAAGTCAGAATTATTGACGATTGTCATATACCCTTTCCGTTGTCAACTAATTACTGTCTATTAATTATTAGCTCCCTTTTATGTTTGCCTTTCAGGAGTAAACGCGAACGCAAAATGTATAACTATGACATATCCCTCGATACATCTGAGGTCATAGACGGGCACCACGAAGGTGAGGTCAACATCGGCATGGATGAAATACCATCAAGTCCACGAGTCATTGTTATAGAAGACCTGGACGGCACGGATGATGATGAGGCAGGGAACACGACTCCGTCCGATTCTACGGTGCCAGTGGACGTACACTCTGGTAGCGATTTTGCACACGAGGACATGCTTGGCGGGTACGGGGTGGTCGGGGAGGACCCCTTGACGCCATCGGACCCGGTAGCAGGCAGCAGCACCGAGCAACTCATCGACAAGACCCGGGATGAACCAGACGGACAGGCGTCTCTTGACCCGTCTCCGTACGGAACCATCGATTACACCTTCACTCGCAACCGTGACTCAGACACGACTATCGGCGGCAGCGTCAAAGTCAAACCGGTCACCGAGCCTCCTTCCGTACTCTCGGAAAAATTCGCCTCCGTCCGGAAATACGGACCAAAAGAATCCGAGGTCGACGTCGATGCGCTGTACGCTAAGATCAACCGCGTGAAGCGAGCGTCGAGCCGTTGGCCACCGGGACCAAAGGACAAGAAGCCGGTACCGACTAAAGGCTGGAATCACGTCGATGATGCGTGGAACGAGAGTGAGAAATATCCAACCGAACCAGCCACTGGGGAGAGAATCAATGAAGATATGTATGCTGAGGTGAATCGAGCAACTCGAGGTAATGTCCGCTCCTCAAACCAAGACCCATCAACCGCAACGAAAATGCCCCCTAAAGTTGCCCCGAAGCCGAAATCGCAGAAGGCTAAACATTACAAACCTCCACCAGCTGGTGTTGATGACAGCGCCCTCTATGCCATGGTAAACAGATCGCGGCCCTCCTCTAAGAACAGTATCCTTGATAGTGCTTTTGAACTGCCCCCTCCTCCTCCTCCTCCTCCTCCTCCTCCCCCTCCTCCTCCCCCTCCTCCTCCAGGGGTTGGCGGTATGTACGCCCAGATCGACAAAGACCGGAACTCTAGAGAGGATCTGGCTAAGGTTGGCGTCACCGATGACGATAAGGGTTGAGTAATAAAAACGAAGTAAGTAGGGTTTTCGGTGGCACCCGTTGTACTCGTGAGTAGTGGTGCATTTGAGAAGAGCTGGTTTGTACTGCTCTGGACACCTAACTACTCGTATATGAGGATGACGTTTTGCATTAAAGGCAGTGGACACTATTGGTAAATACTCAAAATCATTATTAGCATAAAACCTTAGTGACGAGTAACGGGGAGAGGTTAGTATAAAACGTTGCGAGAAACGGCTCCCTCTGAAGTGACGTAGTTTTCGAGAAAGGAGTAATTTTCCACGAATTGATTTAGAACTCGAGGTCTCAAAATCAACCAGCTAAAAGTACACAACTTTTTTTCTTTCATTATAATCTCGCAACTTCGGCGACCAATTGAGCTCAAATTTTCACAGGTTTGTTATTTTATGCATATGTTGAGATACGCCAAGTAAGAAGACTGGTCTTTGACATTTACCAAATAGTGTCCAGTGTCTTTAAGCGTTTCGTCACGATGTCTTTATGACAAAACTCCCTTTTCAAGTTTATAAGACCCTTTTTAGTTGTTCTTATGGCATGCTTATGCAAGATTTGAGGGAGATAGTCGTGTTGTACCACTAATTATTATGAACACACAATTTTTTCAATTGTTTATCGTTCACATGGTTAGTTTAAGACACACTTTAAAGCTTGTTTAATCAGAGAAAATATTAAGCTTTTATGATAATGCAATATTTTTGTAGGCTGCGCGTACATGTGTGTTTTTTATTGGTTAATCTTTAGACCTCTAAAACAGCGGTGTGCTGGCGTCAATGCATCTAATGTCAGTTCAATAGTTGTTATAACAGTTGTGTTGCTTTTGTTGTTTAAAAAGAGCCTGTATTCCTACGCATCTAATTCGTTTTTCCTTTTAAATAAACGACTGCAACACAAAACAGTCCCCCATCATTTAAAAATAACAAAACTCGGGAAAGTACCGGTGTGGCGGTTTCAACTTTCCGCTGTGTTCAGTTTTCCGAATGACCAAATACGGTAGCATTACGTCATGCGATGCCTGCGCACAGCAAGCGAAAGTAGTCCGTTTTTAGTGCCGTATTGAGTCATCCATTACCCTCCTGTCAGCTGTAGCTGTCATGGCGGCGTCCACGAGTCGAGTACAACTAGCGGCAAACGCGTGGATCGTATGAGTTGTTTTTTATGCAAGCAGAGTGTGACCTGCCTAAAGTTGTACCCATGAATACATGTAAAGATGGGGCAAGAGATTATGTGACTACACAGAAAAGAATCGTAATATAAACAATTTGGGGGTCACTGCTGAGAGAACTACAGTACTCGCCAGGGTACTCGCGGCGGTATCTGACAGGTCACCCGGAAAACTGAACACGCCGGAAAGCTAAAACCGTTTGAGCAACGTGTCGAAATTTCCGGCTACGTCACCCGGAAAACTGAACACGGCGGAAGTCTGAAACCGCCACACCGGGTATGAGTATACACAATGACATGCACAACAGTGCTAAGACGATTGTAAGGGTGACAACCGAAGTGTAAGTCGGCGCTTAGGCATAGGCTATAAATAGCTTAAAGTCGCTGATTAAGATGTGGCAGCAACTCCAAAAAGTGTCAAGAAAATTACAGTACACGTTTGCAATAATTTGTTATAACTATAATATCACACGTGATTTAGTAAGTTTTTGTAACTTTGTATAGCGGTCGAAGGGTTTTACTTGTTATAACAAGTTGAAATAATATTAATAGCTTTCGCTTATTAATAAGTACATGTATCCATAAAATTATAACTATATGTGTGTATATGTGACGGGGTCGTCAAATCGAGAATTGTGAAACGGCAAGGAACTGTAATCTGAAGGTTTTTGACCACAGTGAGCGGAAATTGTTCTCGTATTTCTTCACCATAAAGCTGCAAATTGTTCAGCGGATTCGGTAACCAGCAAAGTGCCATACCTGTATTATAAGTTCACATTTTTATCACTGGTACCCTGCTAATTTCGCGCCGAGTGATAATAACTATAAATTTAAATGATGATTTATTTTTTTTTAAATTAATTTGTAAACTTTTGCACCAAATAAATTTGTGAAAAGAACCTTTCGAAGTTCCTGATGCATTTGTGGTGTTCGGAAAGAACTGATTGTTGTAATTGAAGCCATTACAAAGTGTGTTTTTTTTAATGACACAAATCAAAGCTTTTAATCATAGGTGCTGACATAATTTTGTAAATAGTCAGAAAATAATGAAGACAAAAATTATTAATGCGTAAAAATAATGACAAATTTATATGGTTTTATTTTCAGTATTATCTGTTTTTATTTTTCAAATTATTTGTATACAATCAATTATTACATAATGAAGATGCATACACAGCATTTAGATGCGTTGAATAAAAGAGATACTTCGTCATAATGGAATGCTCGTCAACAAACATTTTTTTGACACAAATCCGATGTTGTGATTATTCTTAAAGTAACACGAGTTGAAGAATTTAGATGCCGCTAAGTGGCAGCAAACTTGCAAGGTAAATCAATTGTTCGTAGTAACGTGTGCATGCCACTAATGATCTCTACCATAGGCCTACTATAGTATAGATTAGTGGTGCAGGCTCAGAACTACATTAATAATAGTTTTACATAGTAAGTCTGCTGCCACCTAGTGTTCAAAAGTCTTCCAATGTCTTGCATCCCTTCAACATAAAAGTTTTGACAACTAGAAGTGATAAATCAAGTTCTGGGCCAACTTTAGAAGCTAAAGATTTTTATTGTGGTGCTGCATCTTGATTTTCTCCCATTCAAAATCAAAACATAGACTGGGAGGTCAAATTCTTTTCGAAGGCAACAGGGTCTTCAAAAGTAATCAAGAATGAGTTTGTTTCTCTTGCAATGGAAGACTTCTGAACACTAGGTGGCAGCAGACTCACCAGGTAAATTTCCATTGTTAACGCCCTTATGAGCATGCTCACTTTTCCCCAGAACAATGGATTTTTCTTGGGTGGCTGCTGCCACCTAGTGTCCCCAAAAGTCTCCCATTGGTACCACTAGCATTGCACGCCCGCATAAATTAAGTTCTTGATAAAGTAGGCTCTTGGTTGGTGCTTTAGGACGCCCTCTAGTGACTGAATCTGGAAAGGGAAAACAAAACAGAAATTGAGCATTGAAACAAGAAATAGGTCCCCCAATGCTCTCCGGTAACTCTGGTAATGTTTGTTCAACCCTGAACCAATTAAACAAAGATACACTTACATTATCAAACCATCGAGACAGGTGTCCAAATTTCTCCTTTTCCTGATGCGTTAGTCCAGACTGTAGGAACAAATAAACAGAGTCTGTTAATAATAATAAGATAATACTAATGTAAGCAATTATATCGCGCCCCACAGAGACAAAAACAATACAATGCTGTAGTACACTTATACATAAACATGACTAATGGAATAGATATTTTCTAAGTGCTTGTTCAACTCATTTGGATAATGGTCTTGTGAAATAAATTCTGGACCAGTAAAGACACGGGCCCTTCAGTCTTGTGCATTTCCCCCCAGTGTTAGAGCCCTGGATAGCAGAGTTAATAGAAGTAGTTGTTCAATACTTACAATTGTAGAGTGTAAACCATACGCTAGGAGCATGTCTGGTAATGTGAAATGGTCTCCGACGAAGTACGTTCTTGTTGCAAGATAAGTGTTAAGTTCCTATCAAAAGACAAAAGAAAATGGAACAGATGAGATATGGTCTTGATTAGTAGTCCCTTCAATCCACTAAAACTAAAGTTGTATTCACGGCCAATTTTGTACCTTCTGCCCAGGTAAACCCAGAATAATTTTGTTTAGAAGTCTCCCGAATTCCAAAAAATCTACTCTTCAGGGGCTGATTTCACGAAACTTTACGCAACTGCATAAGTCCACTTGTGAATAGTAGAATAGAAAGCAAGTCGAAAGAACATAATCTACATGGCAAGTAGATTCACACTTACCGCACAACAAATATATAATCTTACTGAAGTCAAAACTGTTGGTTAGAGGGTTACATTGGGGAAGCAGGGTAGTGAAGGATTTACGTCACCTGTAGGCAAGTGAGTCTGTATAAGGAGTAACACGGGTTAAGCTGTGTCCACAAAGAATGTACAGCCAGAACAACTAGTCAAAATGTACTAGAATACTTCCAAGTGTAAAGGCAACTTTTACTCAACTACCTTCAGTACTGTTGAAATATCCTTCTCTCCGTGGCATCTGTCGATTTCCGTAACTCTGTATTCCAACCATTGAGCAATTAACGCTCTCTCTACCGCATCATTTCCACCAATCAGATCCCTCCTACCAGCTGTCTTTGCGAGGTAAGTTGCTATGGACGACAGACCTGTCACTGTTGTACCATTCAGGCTCAAAGTCGGAGCCTGTATTGCAAGCAAGAAATTTAACTGTTAGAGAATTGCACTCACCTGCTCACACTACTCCTAGTTAGTTTTTGCCATTTCACTAACTAGAAAACTAGGTCCTAGCTAGGACTCAGAGGTAGGACTCACACTCTCAGTCTCACCATATACATGTATTTAATATTACACACAGGAGCAAACGCAAATGAAATAAATAATCATGCTTTTTGTTGTTGTTGTTGCTGTTTTGTTTGTTTATTTAATGATCCGACAGAGATATAATCACCTTTGTTTCACAGTTTACGTTGATCTTAATCCCAGTAACGTCAAGATATTTAGATAGTGTCTTTAAATCTTGCTTTATGTCTGCCATTTCGCAATTGTACGGTAACAAACGTAACGGAGAACAAAACTACAGTCTTATTCATTCTGTATGGCGCCCTCCAGTGGCAAGACTTGTTTTAGAACTTGTCCAAGTCCTCACAGCTAAAGTGACATATTTAATTGAAAAAAAAAACCTGTAATTGAATTAATGTTTACACCTTTTAAAATCATTTGCCATTAACAAAAACTTAATTAATTAATGCATGTTTACTTCCGCTATTTTACCTCAGTAAAATCGTTATACAAGTGGTAATGTCACATACACCGTTGACTACAACACTGAGAGGACTTACACAAGTTAATGTTTTTGATGGATTATAATAATCACGCTATTTTTGTGTAATGAATGCAACCATTCTTTGGTTCTTTGATGTAGGCCGTAACAAAACACCAGTCTTCCACCTGGCAGCAATAGCCTTTGACCCCGAATTATAAAAATTTATTTTCTACCGTTGATGTGAGTCCAGGGTTTCGCGTTGTGCTGAATCAACATAATGTCAGGGGTAGTTTATTCTCATAACAATCCAGAAAACTACTACGAAGACATTGACATTGAAAAGCTGAGCAATTCTGGGACTCCCAGGAATTATTCAGAAGGCGAGGCGAAGCTACGAACAGCACCCGCGTCAAGCCCGAAAAAGCCCCCACGACCACTGAGTATGGCGGGCGCTGCTCCTCGGAAACAAAATGGACAACATTCAAGAGACGTAAGTTTGCCATTTTTGACGTGGTTAATACTTGGTTTTAAAAACGTTATAATAACATAAATGTTATGCTCATGCTTACAAAGACATGAAAGATGAAAAATATATGTTGTCGTTGTTTTATTAACTATTATTTAAGTTGTCAATGTCAGAATTGTTAAAATTACTGAGATTTAAAAAGAAAAACCTTATTTTTAGATTGATGTGAAACAATTCAGTAAAGCTTTAATGTCTTCGACAATAAGTAAACTAAAATAAATAGTTTGTAGAACACGGCTGTTCGAATAAACAATATTTTAATGCATGCTTTTAATTTAAAATATCAACAAATTTCAGCATACGGTGTATAATTTAATAGTAAGAAACTAAGTTTTATTCTCTTTTGTATTGGGTACACAAATATTCTGTTTTGAGTAGTATTCCGTTTTGGGTGGCATCATAGTTTGTCACTTAAAACAGGTTAGCTCTGTTGTTCGTTCTACTTGCTCACTGTTTTGTTTGGGGTTTGTTAATTTTGACTTTTGGTTTTCTCCTTAAATAAGAAAATTCTAATCAGTAGAAACTTTGATTTGACTGAGACTACAACTTTCAAGACAAGCGTCAATAATAATGAATTAATGAAAAAAGAAATAAAGACAAATTTATGTTCCAAGATGTTTGGACTTCTCCCCAGTGACAATTAATGTGGGCTTACATACAGCCCTTATTAGTCCTTCTGAATCCAGGCAGAGAGAAATGATTTGAGCTCGGTTTTCAACTAATTATAAGGACTTATACTAAGATTTCATTTGTTTTCTTTTTTTTCTTTCAGACATCGATTGACTTAGAGATGGATGACGTTGATGTAGCTGATGCACGCCCATCAAGACATCCTAAAACTAGTTCTCCAAAAGTACCTGCGGTCAGTACCATTTCATCACGGCCCAACCCAGATAAGACTGCTTCTCCAAAGAAACAACTCACTGAAGAAGAAAAGAAACGACAGGTCTTGAAGCATCGTATTCAAGCAGCCGTGAGTTTTGTTTTTATAAGTTTGAAGCCAAGCCAAGCCAGGGCCCAACATCATTGCTATGCATACTGTAAGCATGCTTACTCCACACTACCAAGCATTTTACGCTAACACAGCTCGCGCAAAAATTTGGCGCTTACAAGTCAGCGGAGAATGGTGATCTTAAGCGCAGAATTCAGGGGTTAGCAGAGCAATGAAATTGGGCCCTGCTATAATTGCGTCACCAACTTTTGTTCATTTATTTGTGGGTTTTTTTCTTGCATGGTTGCATTAGTGAGCTTGGCATACATACATATGTTGAAAAATTAATAATCAAGATTGAAGCTTTGCAAATTGGTTTCATCAAATGTTTTAAGGGTAGACAGTCATGTTGTCAAACTAATTTTTTTTTATTTGCATGGTTTTGTATTGAGCTTGCCATAAAACAAACTCAGAAAATTAATCACAACAACCCAAGCTAATTAATGCAAAATGATTAAACACAATTGTTTTTTTATAGGGTTTTGATACCTTATTGCATTTCAAGTTTTTGGTCATGACATTAATCCCTACTCACTGAAAGCTGTGTATGAAGATCTAATATTACCTACAAAGGTTCCTTCAAGTAAAACAAAAAAAAAATCACACAGTTTCTGGAGTGTCGCGTTAACTCCTTGTACATTATGCTAAAATAATATTTGTCTCATACAGTTATTTTTGTTTTGCAATGGTTTCATTCATTTGTCAAAAACTACCCCTATAAGTAATATTTTAAAGATGGCATGTCAGATTTTTGGCCGATTTGACCCAAAACTTTTGAAGGGTTGTTAGCCTTGGGTTTCGCTTTGAAAATTCTTTGGGTGTTTTTCTTCAAGAAGCGAAGTTTTTGTAATCTGTTAGTGTTACTTTGTAAGCAAACTCAGACTTGAAGTCAATTCCCTGTTTTGCACCATGAGCAGTGAATTACCCCTTTACTAGGATTGCGGTTTTTGTTATTGCTTTTTTCCTGTCAGGACAAACCAGAGGATGCCGATGACGATGATTATGAAAATTCCTTTGTACAGCGATTCAAAAAACCCATTATGGTGAGGACTAAAGCAAACAAACAAACAAACAAACAAATTGTGGAGGCTCAAACCTCGCGCGCCGTCTCCAAATTCTTCTCTGAGAGTGATTGCTGATTTTAATGATTTGAATTGCTTGTTAACAATTTTGCATTAAAAATTTTAAATCCTGTTATAGTAATATTGTCTACATAAAACAAAATTAAAAAAAATTTCAATAAGAGTTGTTTTAGGATCCCTACCTACTGCCTTAATCCTCTAAAATCCTTTTAAGGATTCCGAATCCAAAGTCTTCTATAAAAAAAAAGAACAACAAAATCAGCTATCACTTAAGATTTGTATTTTATAACAACTTAGGCCGATTAATGCATGCCTAATTGCTTACGCTTCAGTTGTTAGTCACTTGTGCTTAGTTAACCAATTAACAGCATACAGCATGTTAGGCCCACCATGTAGCCTGTTATCATATATAATACATTGACTCACAGATCTATACTAACCTTTCATCTTCAAGCAAGCTTGAATCCTTGAATCTGATATAAGTAAACCCATTAGCAAGAGGTGTGATTAAAGCTCCTTTTCACACGAGAACTGAAAACTTATGTCCATCGATTTGGGCACCAGTTGTCTGTCCCAAAGTTTGCGTGCGATATCACACAATCACACACAAGGGGTTTGGGCTGCCACGCCGCACTTCTGTTTATTTATCAGTTTGCTGGTGCTATGTCAGTATAGTGTTTGCGTTCCCACGGATTGCTTTTTGGCGCGCCATTTGTGCTTGCCATTTTATGCAACTTCCCAACGTTTTTCTTTTGCTAAAATGGGTCTCACTGGGTATTCCTTGAAAATGATAGAAGAACAAGCAAGTCCCCATAGTAAAAGTACTGTATGTTTTTTTTTTAGCTCCGCGTATTTATGCTAAATGCAAAATGTACAGTGTTTTCAAAATTGCGTAGAGCTGCGCACCAAGTTTACTTGAAGATTACTAAGCCGTCACAGTGTGGGAGTGGAATACAGAGAAATATAGCGCTTCCTGCGTTCCTTATTTGTTGTATTGTCGCCCTTGTTGGATTACAGAAACGCTAATATTTTTCCATACCACTCGTGTTTGTTTGATAATAATAATTAACAATTGCTGGGGGTTTTTGTGCTGAGTGCTAACTGTAACATTTTTCATGCTGAGTGCTAACATTTTTCATTGTGTTTGAGTGTCTATGATTTATTTCAAAAACTTTTATTTCATTGTACTGTAGTTTGAATCAATGACATGCAGACTACTTCCTCATTCTTTATTTTAGAGTGCTCTTTTCAAGTAGAATCAATGGCGTAGTTTGGAAATTAAGATTTTCCTACAAAGATGCACAAGAACCAAGTCGGAGAGTTTAGCTCTTGTTGTGTACCTAATAACTTAACAAATTCTACACAATGAAAACTTACTTGGTTAAAAACCAAGAAAACTTGTTGGTACAAATTAAACATCGATTGATAACGTAACCCCTTTGAAGCAATAGTTTACAAAGAGAAAGAGGTTGATTTTTTAACCACTAACCTAAATGACTAATTTGAATATGAGAACCTAGAGCTGCAGGCGTGCAGCCTTACTCAGCCATCTGAAAGCACACAAATTTGTGCAACAAGTGAGTTTTTTCTTTCAGTAACTTTGAGGACCAATTGAGTCCAAATTTTTACAGGTTGTTATTTTATAAATGTGGTGGTGGGATACATCTTAAGTGAGGAAACTTGACAATTGCAAAGAGTCATGCCTTTAATCTCCACACCAAAATGCCAAAACAACTTTTACAAATTCAGGATTTGTTTCCTTTTTTTTGTAGATCATTGTGTTTGACAAGTTTAGGGGGAAAACCAAAGCGTCAGAGACATGTTGTCAGACAATGAGGAACTGTCTGGACTGTACAAAGATTTTAGGATGTACCTGTGCAAAGCAGACCCCCTTTCATAGCAAAACACCCCAACCATGGCAAATCAGCTTAAAATCTCTTCACATGCTTCTAATCTCAAAATATCACTCTGGAGTTGGGGTTGCTTGCCATGGTAGGGTTATACAGCACCCATACTCGACAGCCGATCACAATAGCAGCCTTTGTGTTTTAAAAGTAGTAGAGAACATTGGATTGGTATTAATAGTCTGGGTCACAATGATTTCATTGTGAATTGGGTCAACATGATTTCATTGATTGAAGTTTATTGATTATTTACCAGTGGTTCTCAATAACAATAGCTGAGATCAAAGGGCGTAGTTCAGAGGTAGCCTCCACTCAAAGGAACAGGTGTCACTCATCAAAAATAACATCATATTTTCATCATAATTTATGAATGCATGATGTACTTTGGAATGTCCGCTAGCAATGTGGTTATTGGCTGGCAAGTTTCTTTCGGGAGTCGTTGCCTTAACAACCACCTCCCTTGGCCTTTTTGCCAACAGGGGACCTCAATATCCTGTCGCTCCACTTCAAATTGGTTTGATTTTATAATGGAATGTGTGCCCAGCAGGGCTTTGATTTGGGGGGAAAACAACTATACTGCTGGGCGTGTACTTTGTAGCTGAATATTGACTAGTCTTGGTTAAAGACTCTCCTGTTACTATCACAAGAGGGTGCGCTCTCACCATAGACCACTATCATAGACCTTTTCGCAAATACCGGGGCGCGCGCGTAAAGCTTGGAATTAGGTGCATTGTGGTCTTGCTGGTATCCAAATTTGATCCATATCTATCCCACAATGCACCTCATTCAACAGTCTGCGCTTGCGCATTGGTATTTGCGATAAGGTCTATCCCGAGAATGGTGAGAGCACGCCCTCTTGTGACAGCAGTCTATGGTGAGATATTAATAACAGGAGAGTCTTGAAAGTTTCAGAAAACGAACACCCTCAAGCTACTGGGCAATCTCACTGGCCTGGTTGGTAAAACGTTTGCTCAAGAATCGCAAAAGTCGTGGGTTCGAATCCCATCCGTAACTCAGTAATAGGCCTCTTATTTTATATTTTTCACAGAACTTTGGAAAGTACCGAGTACACGATGCTAAACACACATCAGTGTAGTGTTGTAAGGGAAAACAATTTTTTTTTAAAACAACAACTAAGTTTCTAAAAAACAACTTGTGAACGGTTTTACCTACTTTTTAAATTAGTTTGTTTTTTGTTCTATTTTTATTAGAGTTTAGGGTGGGTTGGTCTTGGGTGGGTTGCTTTCAGCTGACACGAAAACACATTGAACTGAAATAGTCTGCGTTTATATTTAAACATAAATTAAAACATGACCTCCTTTTATACAGGTGATCCTTGTGCTCCTTTTATTAGCATTTTCCATTGCCATTGGAGTTGGTGCCAGAAACGCTGCCAGTGAGTACAACCACGATTTCTTTTGTTGTCAAAATGTTTTTTGTTTCTTTTCTAGAATGTTCAGCCAACTCTGACAAAAGAGTAATGTTCTGCCTGGTTTCGAATTGGGTCTGATAAACATGAGTGTATTGTTAAGTACATGTAACGCACACAAATGACAGGAGCATTGTACAGGTTTAATGGAATGGCATATTTTCGGTTCTTGTTAACGCTTAATTGTGCGAATTTCCTGGATTGTACAAAACGAATCTTGAATGTGAATGCTTTTTTAAAAGATTCTTAGCTCTCTTTATTACTTTGTTGAAATTATAACTTACAAATTCATTTTTATACAAACTTGATTTAATTTTTCTCATAAAGCGTTTCTTTTTTGTCAGATCTTTTACTTTCATGTTTGTTACTTTTTTTTCATGAAATTAAAACTTAAAGCATTTCAAGGGCACCAAGGCAACCAATGTCCAGGGGGCATTGAGGCGATCGCTTTGTTGCCTCCCTGAACTATCAAGTCTGTCTTTTAACTTGTGTTTCTTATTTCTTTTTAGATGTTACATTCGAAGGTGCTTTCGCTAAAACGGAGGGATCAGACTGCTCAAAATTGTGTTTACCAACAGAAAAGTATGTATTTTTATTCTTAAATGTAACTTACTACTTGTTAAAGTGGTCTGGACACCAACATGCATGTACATTATGCATAAAATAACAAAACTGTGAAAATTTGAACTCAATTGATTGTTGAAATTGCGAGAGAATAATGGAAGAAGAAACACCCATGTTGTCGCACAAGTTGTGTGCTTTCTGATGCTTGAATTCGAGACCTTAGCTGAGGTCTCAAATTCAATTCAAATATTTTAGTGAGAAATTACTTCCGTCTCAAAAACTACTTTACTTCAGAGGGAGCTGTTTCTCAAACAGCTCTTCATTACTCGTCACCAAGTAATCTTTTTTGCTAAGAATTATTTTGAGTAATTACCTACAGTGTCCAGTGCCATTAAATGTACTTATTACTTGTTAAAGATACTGTTCAGTAGTAGGATCGACCAAAGGAAATAAATCTAACACTTGGAGGTTTTGATAATGTGCACACAACCCACCGTGGATAATTAGTTGCAATAGAAAAAGTTGAATAAGTCTACAATTGGAACACTGACAAAGTTTAATGGAATTAATTTGTTCCTCTGTATTTCCCAGTTATCCATCAGCTCCCTTGGTAGTTATTGCACTCAATGGTTTTGCGAAAGAGTTCCTTTCGGAAAGGAAGCTCGTCAAAAATCTTGCTCGTCTTGGTAAGTCATTTTTTTGTAACAATTTGTTTGTGTAACAGCCCTTAATTTGCACATATTGGCGTGTAAATTGCATGTATCTGCTTGATGCTACATGTAGTTTGTGCATGTAGGCCGGAACCCTGGTCTTATATGTACGATCCTGGAAATACGAGTTTGTTGCACCATGACAAATTTTGTTTTTATCTTTGAACTGAAAAGTCCCCAATTCAAATTGTAGTAATGAAGTAAATAACAATCCAATAAAAGCTAAGTAGTATGTATACCCAATTAGTTTTCTACCTTCTGCCAAGGTAGAAGTTAAAAAGCAGCTGACAGTTCTTTTCAGAACTAAGAAGTCTCCTGAATTCCAAAAATCTACGCCGCGATAGTAGAATAAAAAACATGTAGTTCTCAAAAGAACATAATCTACCTGGTAAGCAGTTACACACATGGTGTAACCGCAAACCAAATTATTATATACATGTACAAGTTAGTATGTCATCAGTCATTGTTGCACTGATGTGATCATACTTTTTTCTCACAAAAACTTGAATAATTTGTATTGACTTTTTGACTAGAATTGTAAAAAGAACAGTAGTTGACTTTTTTTGCATTGATGTTGTTTTTCTGTTGTAGGTGATTGTGGAGTCATAGGTAACACCATTCCTTCATATCCTTCCACTGCGATACCAAACCTGTATTCAATAGTCACAGTGAGTATTTCAGTGCAAACATTTTGATATAATGAAACAAAAAATTAAGAAAGTTTTTGTAGCCCGATTGTATTATTTGCATTTCTTTGTTCTTCATTGTATGGATTATATAATGAAGCCATTCGATATTAAAAACTATAATATTTAGGTGGGTGTGCGGATCAAAACAATTTAGTTTTTGTTTCCTTCTGAATGACCCCTTTAAGTGTAAATTTATCTTGTTTGCTTGTTTTTTGTTTGTTTGTGTCTAGGGTATTCACCCATCCTACCAAGGTAAAGCAGGTGATTGGTTAAGAGCATACGGTATGAATTCAACTGAGTTTGGTCCTGGTAACTACCCCAATAGCTACAGCAGGCGAGACCCGCGGTGGTTCCAGACCAACGGAGTAAGATCATGTTTTGTACATTTTTTCCTATTTCTTATTTTCCCATGAGGGAGTGTCTAACATTTCAAGGCCATGGACTCTTTAAAGGCACTGGACACTATTGGTCATTAGTAAAAATAATTTTAAGTATAAAATCTTACTCGGTAATGAGCAATGGAGAGCTTTTGATAGTAAAACATTGTGATGAATGGCTCCCTCTGAAGTAACATAGTTTTGCTAGAAAGAGGTAATTTCTCACTCAAATTAAAGACTTCATGTATTTAGCATCTGAAAGCACACATATTTGTGCACCAATTTTTCTTGCAACTAGGATGACCAATTGGTTCAAAACTGTTCACTGATTTGTAAATATATATGCATATGTTTGGATACACCAAGTGAGAATACTGGTCTTTGACAATCAACAGGTCTCCAGTGTCTTTGAACAGACGCCGATGTAACGGTAAATACAAGTTATATTCTTTATCCCCGATGCCAAAAATAACATCTTATTGTTTTACTTTTCTTGGCAGCTCTGGGGCACTGCTGCTGACAGTGGGATGCTCACAGCCAGCCATTCTTGGATCGGTCGTCAAGGTGACATCGATGAGGATCGGCCCCCATCACCATCGTATTATCAAACGTACCACAGGTAGGAGACATGAACACACGGAAGAATTTTCTGAAAGCATGAAATTTTTCATTTTGAGCCTAACTCACAAGGCTATTCACAAGGCTAAATTTAACTGATGTGGACCCATATCAACTGTCAAGAGTAATGGAGGGTGACTGATCTCCTATAAATCGGTTACACTTTTACTTTGTTTCTTTCTTTTACTTTCAGTGGGGTTAACTATCGCGACAGAATTCAGACTGTATTGAACTGGTTGCATCTTGAGCCATCAAAAAGGTAAAAAACTTCTAGAAAAGTTTGGTAAACAAAACTTGTTTTTTTCTTGCTTTAAGAATTGTAAAGATAATTTCTCAACCATTCCTTTTCAACCTCATTCCCCAGAGGAATGGTTAAGTTTCAAACACCCCAGGCATTTTGGCCGGGATTGTTGACAACTGAACTTCCTAATTATCCGAGTGCTAATACAACTGATGTGCTTGTTTGTTTTCTCCGAATAGACCCGGATTTATTACTGTGTACTTTGAGGATCCAGGACAAACGGCCATGAAATACGGCATGAAAGCGTCTCAGGTAATCCATAATTTATATATTTCAAGACAAATTAGCAAGGCGAGTTTCATACATTTTGCCTAGTGTGAACTTTCTAAGAATAATAGGCCACAATTCTGCTGGCCATATTTCATTGCTGAGCAAGCAATGAGTGGGTACCAGTCACATCAATGGTAACAGTAGGGTATTCTGACTGGTAACCTATTTTTGCTAAGTAATGCTTGTTGTGCTTTACAGTCTTTATGAAATTTATTTTTGTTGCTGTTTGTTTATTTATACATTTATATATTTTTACATTTCTATGTTGTTGTTGTGCTCTTAAATACCAGCTTGTTTTTTTAGGCAATCCTTCAGGCTCCAGCTGTTTCTTTACCTTCATCTGTATTTAAATTGCTAATTGCTGTATCTTTTAATGTTTTTACTTAATTAATTTCAGTATTATACTTTTATCGACCCAAAAAATGAAATACCCAAAAAATGAAATACCCAAAAAGTATAAATATAAGTATCCTGTTTTCAGACCATGGATAGTTTAGCCAAGGTGGACAGTGCCATCGGACTTCTTCTTGACCAACTGTTGAAGGACGGACACTTGGGGTGCGTCAATATCATGGTTGTATCTACCGGAGGAATGGCAGAGAAGAACTGTGACAGAGTCAGCTACCTCAGCGATGTGAGTACAAAGAAAATATATTAATAATAAAAACAAGTTCTTATGTAGCGCATTTCACAAAAAGCGTCTCAATGCGCTTTACATTAGTGCCCTGGTCATTTGGCCAACAACATTCCTTTTAATCTTTCTCTGTGGACTGTGAGTGTTTGATCACAAAAAAGTCTGTTAAGAGTTTGGGTACCTTTACGCAATATCCACAGATTTACATTTAACTTGAAAAAAAATGAGGGTAGAAAGCTTCCCTTAAAATATTACTTGACTATAATACATGTACCAGTGCTGGTAAATACTAAAACATTTCAGTGTTTACGCTTCTTTACGAAGCTGTATCTTCTACAGGTTGTATTATTATTACATAGTCATTCACATTTTGGCATGGGCAAAAACAAAAGGTATCAAAACACTTAATCAGGAATGTTCACATCCTCTGTCAAATCTCGCCCCTGTACATTGTGGAACTTGCCTTTGATTTCGAAAGACGGGGACATCAATCAAGCCATTTTGCCCTTGTAGTAAAACTGTGAGTGTTTGATTACAGAATGGTTGGTTATTAAAACCTTATTTTGCTTCATCAGGATCTGAATGAGGTTGATAAATACACATTGTTTCCTGACTCTGTGACGTCTGTAGGCAGAATTACCGCCACTAATGAATGTAAGTAGAATCTTATAGTTTGTTTATACCCTTACACCGATGTATATTAACCCTTTGGTGCACAGATTAATTTTAAAAGCAATTTTCAATAGCACCCCATGTTGAACATCACACCAAATGAAAGCTCAACAATCACTCTAAACAACCGAAAGATGGCGGTATATTATTATGGGGGTTGTAGTTTGTAAGTTATGACTGTTTGTAAAAGTCCAATTTGGCGTGTTTATGGCGACCACCTTGTGCACCAAAGGGTCAAGCATTGTACATTTACATGTAGTACTTTACCAAAAGTGTTTAGTCCGTTAGTCTGTGTCATTGAGTATCATTTTACAACCAAGAGCACTAGATCAGAAAAATTAATGCGACAGTTTTTACTTTTTTAAATTCACAGCTCCTAGAAACTTGGACACTGCCCAAGAAATACTGGACCACTTACAGGTTGGTGTTGTTTTCATAAGTTATGTTTATTTTAAAGTGTAGAATCTTGGAGCTTTCTATCTTTTAATGCAGTCTTTCTTTATGTCATATAAATCTCATTTTTGACACTGACCTGGCGACATGCTTCTCTTTTACAATGCTGCTTCCCTGGTTGCTGGGATACACCATGTGAGAAAACTGTTCTTTAACAATCACCAAAGGTGTCCAGTGCCTTTAATAAGTAGATCACACCTATAGGTCTCCATTTATTAAGTGCCACACACGAATCCCCTAAATAACTTCACGTGTGCGCTTGCAACATTCATTATCTGTAAACAGCTACACTTTAAAAAATGTTTATCCATTTTTGTATAGTCTTCCTCCCTTAATGTTTTTTTCTGGTCCTTTACAGTGCAAAGTGGACCATGGTAAGGTATACACCAAACATCTCCTGCCCGTTCAGCTTCACGCCTCCTACGGTTTGCAGCGTGAAGATACCATGGTGTTGATGGACGAGGGTTGGACATTTGCCAAGTAAGATTCTCAAAACCAAACATGATATTCTCCTACTTTAGTCAGTTTGTTATTTTGCCTTTGGAGAAATCAGATAATTTTTATTTATTTTTAACTTTGATTTTATCCTCCCGGGGGGGAAACAAGCGGCCAGACCACCATCTAGTGGCCGTAGCAGGAAACAGCTCCACCAACCGACCGGTGGTGCTTCGTTGGTGCAGGATGACTAGTTTTAAACGTAAACAAAACTTTGTACATGTACCTAAGTTATTGGCTGTGCTTATAGAAAATTCATTTTCAAAGTAGATATTTCTCTTTTCTTTTATCCAAACAATTATTTGTTTTAATTTACAGACAGCAAGAAGGCTATAACCGTAGTGTATGCAGAGGCGCTTCAGATGGCTTCAATCCATTCAGTGCCAAAATGCAGGTATGTATTGACCCAATTCACCTGACGTCATCATCAGAATAATCTTTGACGCGCCCTTTTGGTGGGCATTTTTGGTGACGCAGTGTTTACACGTAAACCTACTGCCCACCAAAATGGTAAGCGTGGCACAGTTACCGTGTCACGTGCATGCACGTACATTGACACCAATGTCGGGTACTTTGTGCAGGCCTGGAAATTTAACTTTGAACTGTTGAAAGGGCAAGGCCATTTACTTTTTGCAGAGGGCACTTCCATTGGAAAGTCTTAAAGTTTTTTTTGTTTTTTGTTTTTTTGCAGGGTGTTTTTATTGGTTATGGTAAGAGTTTCAAAACCGGAACACGTGTCTCTACCGTTAAAAACGTAGACCTCTACAACCTCATGGCAGGTAAGTTCAAAGGTCAATTTGATTTTTTTCATGTTTTCATTCAAATCCCGAGAAAAGTGGTTCAATATTCAAGATCTTGAATCAGTTTGGATGTAGAGATTATGAACAGCAGGAGGGTGGTTGCCACAGTGGAAGGAATGTAGATCGTTTGCTTTAGCACAAATTCAGAACTGATAAATGTTGTCATTAAGCCTTCGAGAATGACTCTGCTAGGGTCTAAACGCCGGGTCGAAAGTTTTTTGCAAAAGCTAACTCAAATTTTTGTGTTTCAGAACTGATCAATGTCATCCCAAGGAATAACAACGGCACAGCCGGACTACTCCGGGCCGCGTTGGTGGCCCCAAGGACGGTCGACACTGACGATGTTGAGTTTGCGTTTGCGAGTAACAATGAGTGTGGGTACCCGAGGGACGACATCGAGTATGACCGTAGACAGCGGGTCTCGGAAACGGAATGTGCGTGTTCACAGGCAACACTGGATGTAAGTGCCTTACCTTGGCAAAATTTCATGGCTCTGCTTACCGCCAAATTTTGAATGTTAAGAGCCATTTATTTGTGGATTTTTTTGTGGATCTCATCCGAAGAATTTGAATTTCTTTTTTTGATGTTATAGAGCTACTCGGAAACCAGGGATGTCGTCTTAAAAGATATGGACGAGAATCTCAGACGGACAAACTGTAAGTTATTACAATTATAAGTGATAAACAGTTGGGTCTCCAGTACTACATCTTCCACTAACTTCCTGAAGTTGGATCAGGTTGGTGCAGTGGTGTCTTGCCTTGCCCTCCACCTCTGGGGGCACCGGTTCAAATCCCACCAGGGGCACTATGTGGATTGGGGTCTTCAGTCCCTACTTGACCGCCTGGGTTTTCCCTGGAATAATCCTCTGGGGTTTTTCTCCCGCATCCAAAACTGAAATTTCTTCATCATCTTCTCTTCTCGTTTGGCCCTAATTAGAGAATTGTGAATATTTATCCAGATCCAGAGAAGAGTATTTTTGAGCGTTGAGGTTTTTTTTTATTTATTTTTATTCCTTATTCAACAAAGAACAAACAAAGCAGACAAATCACAGAAAAAGCATTTTTATCAATTTTTCATTAGCTGATTCCTCTACAACAAAGAACGCTCCGTTTGGTCTGCCGAGTATTCGACGTCACTTTGGTCCACCGGGCCAGGAGGGTGCCCAGTCTCCAAATTACTGTCTTCTTCATCAGAACAACTTCCTCTCTGCCTATGATAACTTTCTGAAGATTCCGTTCTATGCTTCGCTTGAAGTTCGTAAAGATGTAAGTTTATTCCTTTAAGAAGACCAGTTCTTTCAAGGTGCTGGACACCTTTTGGTAATTGTCAAAGGTGTCTTCTCACTTGGTGTATTTAAAAATATGCATAAAATTTCAAACCCTGTGAAAATTTGAACTCAATTGGTTGCGAAAGTGCAAGAGAATAATGGAATAATAATATCCAGTACCTTTAATAATTGCTTAAAATGGCAATAATATCTCATACATATACCTCATCTTTTAATTGTTTACATGGTTGACAATTAATCATTCGACTCTGTTGAGTTAAACTTTTGAAGATAACGGTTTGAAGATAATGATGGTAGAAAGCTTTCCTTAAAATATTCACAGAAATAATTTTTTGTCTCATTGAGACAAAAATTATTTTAGCATATACAATGGATTTACCAACTCTCCGAAAACATTGCTCGGCGATTTTCCCTTTCTTTCTCAAAAAACTTGAAGACTAAAACTTCAACAGGGAAATTATAGTATAACATCTTCATTCTCAGCGAGTAGGGAGTCATGTCATGGCCGAAAACCTGATCTACTAAAGGTATCAAAACCTTTTAAGAAGGATTATTTTTGTTTTTGCAATTTCAGTCCCCCTCGACTAGACAGATCGTCAACTGCGTACGATATGATGTGAGATTAGCACCAGAAAACACACCCAAATGTTCCAGCTACAAGTCAAGCAAGAATCCACAGTTGCCGAGTGGTATGGAGTACGGATTCCTGTACAGTCCAGGTTAGTGTTCAGTTCAGTACAATTGACGTTGTACAAAGTCAGCCATCTTTACGGCCAATGATAAAGCATTTTTTGTTGAGACAGATTGTGTATTCCTTTAAAAGATTAATACTATCCTGTGGATGCTATCTCAAACACGTGACCACCTTTTGAAATAAAATTTTCAGATGTTAGTTTATTGTGTACAACTTCATTTATGTAGGATTAAAACAATCGAACGATTCCACAAACCAAAGGTATACTTTTGCCTTTAAACAAGCTTATGAAATTCACCCGACCCCAAAGAAAAATAATAAACTAATACATAGAATTAATTCTTTTATTACTATTACCTTAGTTCAGTTTCTTTTTTCTTTGTCCCTCAAATAAATGTCTCTTTATCGTCAGAGTTCAAAGTTAGACAACTTTATTTTATTTTGTTTCTCTCCATATGTAGCTCTGGCAGATTCAATCGACAATGAATTCAACGCTTTACTGTCATCCAATATCGTACCACAATATCCAGCCTTCAAGAATGGTACGTTACTACGCTTTGATGTAATATAAGTTATCACACAAGCGCGAGTTTAATACAGAACATTTTTGACGCAGATGATTTTTTCAATATTTGACGGTGGTGATAACAAATTTATCTTCACGCAAATTTCAAGTACAAATGTGATAACAGCATTTGACGCAAAAGGTTGTTTTGAAATTACAGTAAACTCTTTTAAGCTGTACGTTTTAAGTACAGCTTATAAAAGCACAGAATATCTGAGATTAGTTACAATGAGAGAAAAATAATGCGTTTTTTTTTCTAAGAAATGACTCTCACCTCTGAGACTGTTTGCTTTTTCTTTTGTACCTTCTCAAGTGAAAAAAAACATATCTTGTATAAATTATGTAAAACGTAATTCAAACTTTTCAGATGTATGGATGCCATTGGTAAGAAGGATAAAAGAAATAGCCAATCAGAGGAACCGATCCTCCACAGTAAACGTTCTGATTGGTCCAGTGTATGATTGGAATGCTGACACATGGAGGGATTCGTATTTTGATGTCGCTTCAAGGTGAGGAACTTTTGCATGAATTAAATCCATTAAATTTATTTCCCGATATCCAATTCGTTTTTTTTTTTATTTTTCAAATTTTCACTCAAATAGCCTTTAAAAAATGCTTGGCCTGGCTCATTTGACATGAATACAATTTGTACTAAGCACTGAAGGCCTATACTCTGTACTTTCCCAAGTTCTGTGCAGAAATCCACTGGCAAATCACTGGAATGGGATTTGAACCCACAACCTTTGCATTGCTAGAACAGATGTCTTATTATAAGACCATCAAACTAGCCCAGTGGCTAGAGGCAGTTTGAATCGTATGTGTTAATCAGCGAGTATTGCAAAAAAAAACAATACAACTTGTTTTTACCACTACACTGAGATGGAAGTGTCGTGGCCAAGCGGTTAAGAGCACCGAAATCAAACTCTGGTGTTTCTGATCAGCAGAGTGTGGGTTCGAATTCCCAGCCGTGACACTTGTGTCCTTAAGCAAGACACTTAACCATTGCTTCGTCCTTGGGACGTAAAGCCGTTGTTCCCATGTGATGTGTAATGCATGCAAAAGAACCCAGTGCACTTATCAAAAAGAGAAGGGGTTCGCCCGTGTTCCTGGTTGTGGCTGCTTTATGCGCCATAGCACCTTGTAAACCCTTATAAGGTGCTAAATAATTGGGTCTCAGAATTCATCACTGTAATAACCTATCTCTCTGAAAGTTTGTATATACTCAGCGCCTTTAGTATCTGTTTGGTACATGTAGATACGTGTGCTACATATATAAGACTTTTATATTATTATAAGCACTGTATACTCAAGACTTTCCCCGATGCAAAAATAAGCAGTTATTAAATACTACGACACAGATGGCTTGATTTACTCTCAATTTTTTTCTTTAACTCCTCTCACAGCGATGCGTGGGTTAAATCCACACCCGTTCCTACTCATTACTTTGTAGTCATCTCAAGATGTCTTCAAGACACCGGTCTCAGGTCGTGTGAACTCTCCTCTCTGGAAGTATTCTCCTTCATTCTGCCTCATACGAACTCAGCAAGAATCTGTCAGGTAAGCGTCCATAGTAGATCATCATTGCAAAAAAATCAAGCTAGAATTAAGTAGGTTGACTTTAGTAAATTGAGCTTGAAATCTGCCCCCACCCCCGAAAGCTTATTAAACATTTTTTCTGGGGCAATTTGAAAATTTTCTCATTTTCCAGACGATGGACGACTACCTCTCCACTCACCAAGCCACAGTGCAGGACGTTGAGCTGATCACCGGACTAGTCTTGTTCCCCAACTTAAGAGATGACTCAGAATCAGGAATTGAAATGCTCAAATTTAAGACCAGTCTACCGGACAAGTCTCTTTGGATACAAGCTTGAAGGTACGGGTAGCTCTTAAAAACAGGGTGTACTGTTGGCAATAGTCAAAGATCAGGGGTGGATTTCACAAAGAGTTAGGGCTAGTCTTATCTCGAGTTACTAGCCATAAGTTTTTAATATCTCGTAGGACTAGTCCTAGCCTAACTCTTTGTGAAATCGACCCCAGAATCCTCAATTGGTGTAGCCCAACACCCGCTTACAATGTGGTCAAGTTGTAATCATAGACGTTAAACCAATGTTTGTGAGAGAGATTGGCTGTGGCCAGCTTGGTGTTTATATCCCCTTGAGGGAGTTTGCCGAGTTCCCTTGATGGGAACATCACTATAGTCTTCCAAGATAAAGAATCTGAATTCGAGTGTCCTCTTTTTTTTATAAGATTAAAAAATAGTGTAAATATCAATTAGTGCCAAACGTTGGACGCTGCACGTATTTTTATTATTTTGTTTTTTTTCTTGAGTGTTTTTAACCGAGTCTGTTGTTTACTTTCTTGTTACGCATCTGAAATGTTTCTTGTGAACAAAATAAGAAGAAATTTGTTTTCCTTTTCTGAATTTCTCTTGAAATGTTAAATGATCAAACAATAGTTTACCAACAATTATGAAATTGGTGGACTGGAATTTGTTCCAAAATTCTGTACCCTGCTTTTATCTTGAAGAGTGAAATTTTTTCTCCTACTGTTCTTAGTCTGTAAATACTCGTCTTGATAGCTCTATTTTTTTCAATCGTGTGGGTTTTATTTTGGTAAATTAATCGCTGTATTCATCCATAATAAGGAACAATCTGTATATATTTTGCAAGTGGCCTTTTTAATAATAATCATTCAATACCTTTTGTGTCATTCCTGAAATCCACTGTAACCAAAAAGATATTTTTCGGAATATTCAATTTTAAATTTGTACTTTATTTTTTGCAAAACGTGTTTTCAGTCAGAAGAGATGAAGTTTGATGGTTTCAGAACCATATCTTATATTTGTATATTTTAGTAGAATATTTGAATATTTTAGACTAAACTATAAGTTATCACACAAGCGCGAGTGGAATACAGAAAAATAAAGCGCGTCTGCGTCCCATATCCAACGAGGCCGAAGGCCGAGTTGGATATGGGATGCAGACGCGCTATATTTTTTCGTATTTCACGAGCGCGCGTGTGATAGCGAATTTATCTTCAAGTCTCACTTGCAACGTGCAAAATTTAAAACTTCAGAGCGTTAGTTCACGCACACAAAGTTTAGAATGTAATTTTGCACTGTCCGTATACGGAGCGTGACAAAATGACATTTCACAATACGCACTGTGTAATAAAAACAGAGGAAGTAGGATATAAAACAGAGCTCGTAGCATAAATGTTTTTATCCCCCTAGTAGTTCGAGCTTCTGATTGGTGGACTAGCGCGTACTGGAAGATAAAATCGTTTGAGGTAGCACCAACCAAATATTCTGACTTTCAAATAACTAATGCACTACATGTAGTTATAAAAGCCATTTTGCCATAATGTCTTCCATTGTTCATAATATATTTGATCAATGGGCATTGGTGTAGTACCATTTTGTACTTTTGAATTAACAATGAAGTAAAATGAATTCTGTTTTATATTACCAAAGACCTTGACTTTTGTATTTGACTGTTTTGTCATTATTGGTTTTATCTGATTTGAGAAAAATTTCAAAAATTTCAAGGCTTGCTTACCCCTTGTCATTAAATTGCAACGCTAACCCCTTGCGATTTTATGTGATTTTACCAAAAGTTACCAATATTTCAACAAAATTGCAAGGCATACCCCTTGTGATTTTAGCCCATTGTAACAAAATTGCAAGGATTTTACCCTCTTGTTTTTTTTTTCTTTCTGATTTTAGCAAACTTTTCCGCTAAATTGCGATTTTATCTGATTTTAGCAATATTTCTACAAAATTGCAAAAGAATGCACAAGGCTATATTGCATTTATCTTAGCAAAAGATTCAACTAAATTTACAAGGCTAGCCTTGTGCATTTATCAAATTTTGCTCTAAAATACACCTTGTAAATTTATCAAATTTCTCTCTTAAATTTACAAGGCTATAGCCTTGTGAATTTTTCACATTTTGCTCTGAAATTCATAAGGCTATATAGCCTTGTGAATTTTTCACATTTTGCTCTAAAATTCATAAGGCCTTGTGAATTTTTCACATTTTGCTCTGAAATTCATATAGCCTTGTGAATTTTTCACATTTTGCTCAAAAATTCATGAATTTTTTCACATTTTGCTCTAAATTTCATAAGGCTATAGCCTTGTGAATTTTTCACATTTTTGCTCTAAAATTCATAAGGCTATAGCCTTGTGAATTTTTCACATTTTGCTCTAAAATTCATTGTGAATTTTTCACATTTTGCTCTAAAATTCATAAGGCTTTTGCTCTAAAATTCATAAGGCTATAGCCTTGTGAATTTTTCACATTTTGCTCTAAAATTCATAAGGCTATTGCTCTAAAATTCATAAGGCTAGCTCTAAAATTCATAAGGCTATAGCCTTGTGAATTTTTCACATTTTGCTCTAAAATTCATAAGGCTATAGCCTTGTGAATTTTTCACATTTTGCTCTAAAATTCATTGTGAATTTTTCACATTTTGCTCTAAAATTCATAAGGCTTTTGCTCTAAAATTCATAAGGCTATAGCCTTGTGAATTTTTCACATTTTGCTCTAAAATTCATAAGGCTTTGTGAATTTTGAATTTTTCACATTTTGCTCTAAAATTCATAAGGCCTTGTGAATTGTGAATTTTTCACATTTTGCTCTAAAATTCATAAGGCTATAGCCTTGTGAATTTTTCACATTTTGCTCTAAAATTCATAAGGCTATAGCCTTGTGAATGTTTCACATTTTGCTCTAAAATTCATGAATTTTTCACATTTTGCTCTAAAATTCATGAATTTTTCACATTTTGCTCTACAATTCATGAATTTTTCACATTTTGCTCTAAAATTCATAAGGCTTTTGCTCTAAAATTCATAAGGCTATAGCCTTGTGAATTTTTCACATTTTGCTCTAAAATTCATAAGGCTATAGCCTTGTGAATTTTTCAAATTTTGCTCTAAAATTCATAAGGCTTTTGTTCACATTTTGCTCTAAAATTAATGAATTTTTCACATTTTGCTCTAAAATTCATAAGGCTATAGCCTTGTGAATTTTTCACATTTTGCTCTAAAATTCATAAGGCTATAAACCTTGTGAATTTTTCACATTTTGCTCTAAAATTCATAAGGCTATATATAGCCTTGTGAATTTTTCACATTTTGCTCTAAAATTCATAAGGCTATAGCCTTGTGAATTTTTCACATTTTGCTCTAAAATTCATGAATTTTTCGCATTTTGCTCTAAAATTCATGAATTTTTCACATTTTGCTCTAAAATTCATAAGGCTATAGCCTTGTGAATTTTTTCACATTTTGCTCTAAAATTCATAAGGCTATATATAGCCTTGTGAATTTTTCACATTTTGCTCTAAAATTCATGAATTTTTCACATTTTGCTCTAAAATTCATGAATTTTTCACATTTTGCTCTAAAATTCATAAGGCTTATAGCCTTGTGAATTTTTCACATTTTGCTCTAAAATTCATAAGGCTATAGCCTTGTGAATTTTTTCACATTTTGCTCTAAAATTCATAAGGCTATAGCCTTGTGAATTTTTCACATTTTGCTCTAAAATTCATAAGGCCTTGTGAATTGTGAATTTTTCACATTTTGCTCTAAAATTCATAAGGCTATAGCCTTGTGAATTTTTCACATTTTGCTCTAAAATTCATAAGGCTATAGCCTTGTGAATTTTTCACATTTTGCTCTGAAATTCATAAGGCTATAGCCTTGTGAATGTTTCACATTTTGCTCTAAAATTCATGAATTTTTCACATTTTGCTCTAAAATTCATGAATTTTTCACATTTTGCTCTAAAATTCATAACGCTATAGCCTTGTGAATTTTTCACATTTTGCTCTACAATTCATGAATTTTTCACATTTTGCTCTAAAATTCATAAGGCTATAGCCTTGAGAATTTTTCACATTTTGCTCTAAAATTCATAAGGCTATAGCCTTGTGAATTTTTCACATTTTGCTCTAAAATTCATGAATTTTTCACATTTTGCTCTAAAATTCATAAGGCTATAGCCTTGTGAATTTTTCACATTTTGCTCTAAAATTCATAAGGCTATAGCCTTGTGAATTTTTCACATTTTGCTCTAAAATTCATAAGGCTATAGCCTTGTGAATTTTTCAAATTTGCTCTAAAATACATAAGGCTTTTGCTCTAAAATTCATATAGCCTTGTGAATTATTCACATTTTGCTCTAAAATTCATATAGCCTTGTGAATTTTTCACATTTTGCTCTAAAATTCATAAGGCTATAGCCTTGTGAATTTTTCACATTTTGCTCTAAAATTCATAAGGCTATAGCCTTGTGAATTTTTCACATTTTGCTCTAAAATTCATAAGGCTATATATAGCCTTGTGAATTTTAGGCTTTTGCTCTGCTCTAAAATTCATATAGCCTTGTGAATTTTTCACATTTTGCTCTAAAATTCATAAGGCTATATAGCCTTGTGAATTTTTCACATTTTGCTCTAAAATTCATAAGGCTATATATAGCCTTGTGAATTTTTCACATTTTGCACTAAAATTCATAAGGCTATAGTGAATTTTTCACATTTTGCTCTAAAATTCATGAATTTTTCACATTTTGCTCTAAAATTCATAAGGCTATAGCCTTGTGAATTTTTCACATTTGGCTCTAAAATTCATAAGAATTTTTCAAATTTTGCTCTAAAATTCATAAGGCTATAATATAAGCCTTGTGAATTTTTCACATTTTGCTCTAAAATACACCTTGTGAATTTATCAAATTTCGCTCTAAAATTCATAAGGCTATAGCCTTGTGAATTTTTCACATTTTGCTCTAAAATACACCTTGTGAATTTATCAAATTTCACTCTAAAATACACAAGGCTATATATATAGCCTTGTGAATTTATCAAATTTCGCTCTAAAATACATCTTGTGAATTTTTCAAATTTTGCACTAAAATTCACAAGGCCTTGTGAATTTATCATCAAATTTTGATCTAAAATTCACCAGGCTATATTTCATCCATGGCTTTACCAAAAACAATCTGTTTACAAACATTAGAACACTCCTTAGTTCAGTACAATACTTCTACTTGTTTGTGGACAACAACTCCTTGATTGATTTAGTATGAAACAATGAACATAAACTTTTAAATTAAAACAAGACACAAATTTGTTAAACCTCATTTTGCAAAAGAATAATATTACCACAATCTGAAAAAGTTTTACACAAAGTGCTGTTTCAAAACAGTTATATCTACAGGTTTTTCGTTTAGTGCATTAATGGCAAGGAAATAACATTTATTTTAGATAGTTACAAAAATAGAAACTCAAATGACATAAATAGTTAATTATAAACATTTCAATTAATTTTTTTGTTTTTAGACACACTAAATATACAAACAAAACTATTTTGATGATAAACAATGACTATGATTTTTTCGGAACAAAAATATCACACAATGCTACAATCTTTACAATTCATACAAAAATGTATTTTCCTTGCACTTGTTACATGTGTTTACTCAACACCATGTACAGTTGTTTACATTTGCCCACTGTTTACAGTTGTTTACATTTGCCCACTGTTCTACCTTGTATTTTAGACAATTTTTGATGACCTCAAAGGCACTTGATACCTTTGATAATTGTCAAAGACCATATTCTCACCTGGTGTACATTCTTTTGTAACCCAACATATGCATAAAATAACAGACCTGTGATAATTTGAGCTCAATTGGTCATTGAAGTTGCGAGATTAGAACGACAGAAAAAACACCCTTGTCACACGAAGTTGTGTGCTTTCAGATGCTAGCCCTAGCTGTAGTCACCAATTCTGACGCGGCCTCACTCTCAAAGAAACAGACAGTGGGTATCAGAACAAGATAAAGTAAACTTTTAAGGCACTGGCGTCTTCATGTTTTCAAATTACTAAAGTTAAATACAGTCTCATTCGGTAATTCTGAAGTGACATAAATATACATTAGAAACAGAACAGTCAACATAAATACATGCTATTTGTGTGTATAAACATTGTACACATTTTTACATAACAAAACGCCAGAAACTTGTTGCAATATATTTTACATAACATCACGCCATAAACTTGTTCCAAAATAAAAATTGTCAAAAGTGTTTTTAAAATGACTTGGTTGCTTGTTTGATGAAAAACTTTGTTCAGAGTAGAAATTCAGCGAAAGAATTTTTTTATTATTTTTTGTTTCGATACAAATTTGAACATTCCGTATTCGGATAAAGCACTTTGTTGGGAAATCTCTTTTCCTAAAATAATTGGTCCCTTAAAATGTTGCTCAATTTGACATTAGTGTCCGGCTTTAAAGCACAAACTTGGAATGTTGTAAAATTTGGAAGCAATTACAAAAATATCTCAATACGGAACTTGCATCAATTGGGAAAGTTTTTCCGCAATTTAAAATCTTGGGTGACAAAAGATAGTTGTTATACTTTTCTGGTAACTCAACAAAAGTATACAATGTCTTAAATAACTTACTTTTTTGATCATGTAGCGGCTATGTTCTGTTTATAAACAATAAAACTCAAAGATTTCATCTCATTGGCTGATTCATTTTCTTCTTGCACCATTCACAGCGGCCGTTTTATTCTTGCCTTTGTCTCTGTTGTGTCCATTCAACAAAGATTCCTTCCCATTGGTTGATGTTTTTGACTCTTGACCTTCGACCTTAGATGGCAGATTCATTGTGACCTTTTTCTTGGCTGGCTTTCCTGGCATCCCGGTGTCTCCTTTGCTCTTCTTTGTCTTTCCTTTTGAACCTTTGAAGAAACAAAACAAAAAATCATGAAAAAGCTACTCAACAGAAGGCAAAAGTTTCCTCTCAAGTTCGGACAATTCGTTGGCTTAATGCAGCCCTTCCATAAAAAAGCCCTAAGGCTTATAGTCGGTCACACGATGGTTGCACGATGGTTGCGCGATGGTCGGGTGATGGAAATCTTGACGCGCAATAAAAAAAACCACACAGTTTTTAGGCCTCAGCGATTACTATAAACTTTGTCGCGTGTCAAAATTTCCATTGCGCGACTGACTATAAACCAGCCTTTACTCAAACAAAAAAAGAAATTTTGAGCAAAGCACAAAAAGAGATAAGCTGTTTTACCATAAAAACAGGACGAAAGTGTAAAAAGAGGCCGAAATAAGACACGTCATTATATTCACATTTAAACATAGTATGCCTTTGAAATTTTGAAACGGGAATTGCACACTAATTTAACCAAGTAATGATCTTATCAAAGACGCAATTTTCAAGTTGAGGCTGTTTTGCCAGGGAGGGGCTGAATGCTGTATGGCCTTAATTGCTGTGTGGTCCTCATTTGCAATTCCTAATTTAAAACCACAAGAGTTTACAAGTCTTGACTATTATTCTTTATTAGTCAATCTCTTTTGAGTGGTGTTGGCTCTGGGAAGAACCGGTAGTTGACTTGGGAGTAAGTTGATTTAATAATACACATGTACCTTTTTCGGATGACACTGTACCCTGGTCACTCTGAGGTGTCCGCGTTGATCGTTGCTGAGAACTCTGCTCATCGGTTAAACTCTCGATAGCTTCAAAGAAAATCAAGACAAGTAATAATCAGTTTCATTCTTAAAAACTTACTTTAAAATGGGAACTTTCTTCCAATCAGGGTGGTGGATAGGGTCAAATGTTTCCCTTAGTGATAAACATGTACTTGGGTTGATTTCACGAAGAGTTAGGACTAGTCCTAGGAGATATACAAAACATGTGGCTAGTCCTAACTCGATAGAAGACTAGTCTTAACTCTTTGTAAAATCCACCCTGAACAAATTTGGACACAAAGACTTGGCGAAATAGTAAAGAAATATTCACACATTCACAAAGACCTTCAAACAAAAAGGCTCAGTTTGGTTACTTGGCAAATTGATTTACTCCCAACTTTTTAACAAGGAGAATTTCTCAGTTTCAGAAAGAGAAGAAATTTTCATATTTAGATGCTGGGGGAATAAACATAATGGGGGAAAACCCACGCAATCAGGAATACTGGATGCCCTGTCTCTTTTCAGTCATCAGTACTTCCTATCAAGCCCCCTCCCCCCCCCCCATTTTGAATCCAAAACCCAAACTACTCACTACAACCCAACCCCCCTCCCCCTGAGTCTGAAACCACAACTCACCAGAGAGAATACTCGATGCCCTGTCATCTCCGTTGAGTAATTGTTGCTCTCTATCCAGCACCGTCATATAATCGGAATATTTCCACGCAACTTTCTCCTGTCCTTCGTAATCTTCATCATCTTCACCTTCATCTAAGAAATCTGGGAAGACGCTGAAACGATGACCCAGCAGTTTGGAGTCTACACTGTTCTCATCTTCATCACCCTTCCGTGCCTCCTGGGAAAGAAAATAAGTAATTTATTTCTTTTGAATATATTAATTTTAATAGATTGAAATTTGCATCGGGGATAAAGAACATTAATTTTGATTTTAGCCATATAAACTGATGTGTGTTAGCACTCGGTATTTTCCCGAGTTCTGCGAAAAATGTTTTGAACATAATTATTTACATTGGCTCGGCTCATGACAAAATCAAAGCTCCGGAATCGTTCCAAACAACTGAAACAGTCGATCTTTCAATTTCTAGGGGGTCCGGTTGCTCCTTACTGTTTCAGACGTTGAACTTTTCTTTTGTCTTTAATTAAGTTTTTTGTTCAGCGTGACTCTGGGGCGAGTCTGAAACAGGTTTATAAAGAAAAGCGTTTCTTTCTTCTATCTAACCTTCTCTTCCTCCAATCGTCTCAACTCCATCTCCTTCCGTCTCATTTTCCTCCTCTTCCTCTCTAGGTCATTCAGCATCTTCTCCTCTGAGACGTTATTGCGGAACTTCTGGAAGTCCGCCCAGTGCTGGAAAAGCACTTTGAAGACAGTCATCTGTAGGTCAAAAGTCAGAGCAGAATCAGCAGTTTTTTGAGGTTACATAAGGCCAACTAAAAATGTTTTGCGTCCTTTTGCTTCCTTTTGTGAGCCCTCGCCCTTTTTTTTCTCTCTCTCATCAAAATTTCTGGACAATAAAAGTATAATAAAATAAAATTGCCTTCTCCCCCTCCTCAAGAAAATTAAGACTGAATCCATAGACTAGCAAACTTGCAGTGGCTTCCACCTGTTCGGGTATAGTTGTCTCTGATAACTATAAAAGGAGAAAACCAGCTGTGATGAGTTGCCAGTCTGATGAAGCCACTAATGTAGTGGTGAAATCGAAGAATTGGTGAGTATTTTTGAGCTCTATTTTTCATCCATAATGAAAGCATGGTAAAGTAAGGTAAGGATCATTTTATTTGCAACCACATACGCTTGGATTCAGTCTAAAAAATACATTAAAACTTACAAAATACATCACAAAGACTTTAAACAAAATTTAAACAAATTGGAATTGTTAAAATGAACACCTTTACTGAAGAAATTTTTTTACAATCATCAAATCTTACCTGAGCTTCTCTAAAGACGTAAGGTCCCATCTCACGAGGTCTCTTATCCATAATCTTCTCTGCCATCTCAGGCGTGATGTCAATGTGAAGATTTGGAGCAATCTCTGATACGATGAAACAACGCAAGATGGCTTGGATCTTCTGCTGGATCAAGGAATCGTCCGTGTGGGAATGATACATATCCTGCAATAACAAAATTTTAAAAAATGAGATTCAGTTTTAAAACAGTCGGGTGGACCTGGAGTTAATCTTGAGGATGTCGATAATCTTCAAAGGGTGTCTTGGCCGAGTGGTTTAGAGCATCAAATACAAGCTCTGGTGGTAAGGTCATTGGAGTGTGGGTTCGAATTACGGTCATGACACGGTCGTGTCCCTGAGCAAACTCCTTGAGTCGGGCTATGTTCCGTAATAATAAATAATAATAAAATGCATTTATATAGCGCTTAATACAGGATTTCTATATTGGAGCTTTGGAGTCCCTACATTATTATTACTATTATTATTAATATTTTTAGAGTGAATAAAACAAGAACCCTACCTTAAACTTCTGGACCTCCAGCCAGAAAAGAACATCGTTCTCAAGATTATCTCCCTTGACAGAGACAAACTTTCTGAAATGGCCGCAGGTGACTGGGTTCATCAATGCCTGACGGAAACTGATGATGTCACGAGATGAGGACACCCAGCGACCCTCAAGAATCTGAGAAGAAAAAATCAAACATTTATTTCATGAATTTTGTATGAAAGTTCCACTCAAACATGACTAAAAGTCACGCTTGGTAAGGGTCTACAAGAAACAAACAGAGATGAAAATATTTCAGGGGAGCTGAAGGTAGGAATTGATATTCCTCTTGAGACAGTCTAGATTGTAGGATGGGGGGGGGGACATGCACCAGGCAAGGAGTTCCAAAGAGATGCAAATAGATGCAGCACTGAAATAATTTTCATTTCAGTTTTCGCATTATTTTTCTATAGAAATATAGGGACTCACAGCCAGAAGTGCAGTTGGTGTCTCCAAACTGCCTGTAAAAATTGCCCAGAAATAAAGCCTTAACACTGCAACAAATTTTTAAATGTTGACGCCAACTGCACGTACCTTATAAATAGCCATTGAGCGTAGCTTCTTGGCGTTCATGACATCACTGACTACGTCCTCCATCTTGATATGAGGACGCTGTCGATCTTGAAAGTCTTCCCTCTGAAGGAACATGGGTAGCCACTTCCGCTCTAGGCGTTGACGGACGTACTTCTGTGCTTCGATGAGGATTGGGTCTGGGGGTCTATCAAGGAGCAGTTTCCCCCATCCTCCTCCAGTTTGCATCACCTGAGAGTCAAGAATAATTCACCAAAATAAGTATTTGGTTTGCGGCAACACCATGTTTGTTTCTACTTGCCAGGTAGATTTTGTTCTTTAAAATACTGTCTTGCTTGATATTCTACTACCACTGCGGAGTAGATTTTTCAGAATTCAACAGTTCTGGAAAAACTTTCCTGCTTTTGAACAACTACCTGGGCAGACGGTAGAAAATCAGCCGGGACTACTACTCTAGCTTTAACTGGATCGTTATTAACTTCACTACCGCGGAGTGAGTTCTCAATTGGTCTCGAAAGTTCGACTAGCTTGCTCTAGTCATCGTCAGGATACGATAGTTGTGTTGATATAACAATGATCTGTTATAGCACTCTTTCTTCCCAGGTTAACCAGGTTACAGGTATTACCTATAATTTTTTGAACCGTTTGATTGTTTTATACAATAAAATTAACCTGAATGCCCATTCAGACAACACTCTACATGACAAAAGGCGTAAACGTTTTCTCACCAGGTTCTGCTGAGGTCTTGAGGCTGGGCTGTTAGGTCCAAAGAAATACTTCTTATTCAGGTATTTACTCTTGATGTCTTTGGCTTTGGAGTCTCTCTTGTTAGCTTCAAGATACGGAGTCCGACGGAAGGACTCGATGTCCATCCAGCACATCAGATCAGTAATGGCATAGTTGTCCTCTGTATCAAGGGAAGGGGTTGGAGGTAAAGCAGAGTTGAGAAGCAATATTAACAACATTTTGTGGTAGTACAAATGGCCATTTTGTAATGCACCATAATTGGGGTGTCATGGTCTAACGGATACGAACACCGAACTCAAGCTCTGATGTTTCTGTTATGCAGAGTGTGGGTGTTAATCCCGGTCTTGACACTTGTATCTTGGAGCAAGACACTTAACCATAAGCTTCTCTCCACCCAGGGCAATAAATGGGTACCTGCGAGGGTAGAGATGGTTCATGCAATCAACTAGCTTAGTGCGCTACATATTTGGCCGCACAGGCTGTATGCTCCCCGTTGAGCTGAGATGGTTTGAGGAATGATTTAAGGCCCAGTGACCAGGGGTAAAAAATGAAGCGCCATGAGCGTCACTGTGTGACGGACCTGAGCGCCATATGAGAAGCCACTATATATTATCTGTCAACTTTACACTCCTGGCGCAGCAGGTGATGAGAAAATGATGTTGAGAGAGAGCGAGTTCCAATGGCGTGGCCCTGAAACAGAAAGGATCCCCAGTAACGTTGTGTTCGGGGATGTGGAAGAGCTGGTGTTGGTGGAGCAACACTCTTGTCTTTCAACTGAGCAAATTGAGGATGATTTCAGTCTAATGCAGCATGTACATATATGTCTAAGATTGGTTTTGTCTGTCTTTATGCAAGGCTATGATTACAGGGAAAATGAACATCGTCTTAGAGAAAGGGGTGTAAGGTGCATAGAGGTTTAGGAAACTGGTGAAATGGTTTGGAAATGTATAAAAAGAAAGTATGATTTGATGATATGCTGAAAACTAGTAAGCTGATGGTTTTGATGCTACATTTAAAGGCAAAGCAATCCTTTGGTGTTTGGAATCATTTGATTGTTTTTATCCTTTACTGTGAAATTTTCATTTCAAAAGGTGTTGGTCACCATTTTTAGATTTTGCCTGGGGGAATCCGAAGCAGTAATGCCCATACCCATAATTTAAAAACTTTTTACTTACACAGCATTTTAGAAATGAATGAATAATGATAGCTGATGAACGACGTCAAACACTATGAATTCGATACTCACTGCGTAGGTAAAGTCACTAAATAAAATCAGCGACTACTTTCGGCTTCTAAAGCCTTACGCTCCACGCACAAGCAAACATTGATGTAATTCATTGCAAATAACTACATTTCAATGTTTCTACATGTTTAATTTGGACTGTATATAACATCTGGAGTGGCTTTACATTTGTTGTTCTCTCTTCTCTCGTGAATATTATAGTAAAGTTTGCGGCAACACCAGGGCCCAATTTCATAGAGCTGCTAAGCACAAAAATTTGCATAGCATGAAATTTCTTCCTTGATAAAAACAGGATTACCAACCGAATTTCCTTTTGTTGCATATTGCTTGGTACTGGTATTCAGCTGTTGTTTGCTTATCCTGAAAATCACGTGGACATTTGGTTGGTAATCCTGTTTTTATCAAGGAAGAAATGTTATGCTTAGCAAATTTTTGTGCTTAGCAGCTCTATGAAATTGGGCCCAGGTGATAATGATAATCACAAATTGAGTTTGGGTGGTTAAACTGGACATATGCTCTGATTGTCTTCTGGAGAAAGTTTGACTCTGATGCTTTCTCCAGAAGAGGATCAAAACTTCGAGTTGAAACCAACTGTTCTTTTTAGAACCATCCCAGAACTCATTTAGATTTAGAGATTATCATTAAATGAAGTTACAGCAAACCTTACTATATCGTATTTCCAACATGCAAAGTTTCAATTCCTACTCCTTATTAATGTGACATGCAATGAGGACTCTACAATTCTCTCTAGACTAGCGCCAAAACTAACTCAGAACAAGACTAGTGCCAAAACCAGTCTTACCAGGATACATTTCCAGCACTTTATCTGCACCTTTTGCTATTAAGATAAAATATAATATACAAAACTTGGTTTGAGATAATTACATCACGAAATAGAAACCGAGCTTTGAGACTGATGTGGTAATATTATGGAGGTTTTTTGGTTTTTTTTTTTTAAAGGGTGCACATTTATTGTCTCTTTTCTCGGCCTTGATATTTATTTATATCATGAAACATACACCAGCACATTTTGCACCAATAACATAATAAATAAGACTGAGAAGAAATGCTCCCAGTTTGGTATAAAAAATATGTAAATTTAGGATTGTTGACATTTTTTTCTAGATTAAGCCTTACAAAACTGGACAAGAAACTTGAAATATGAATAATCCCCCCCCCCCACCAAAAAAAAAAAAAAAATACCCAAAAAACATAAAGAATATTCTTCACCCTGATAAAAATTTAACGTCTATAAAATAACTCATACCTAAGAATTGTCTGAAGTGATCAAGTTCCAGGCGATTATGGATGAGTTTATTGAAGTCAAAGTCTCTGAATTCTTCCGGTATTTTTTCTCGGAGTGCCTGGTAGTACGCCTCTTGCTTCCCCTCATCGTCTTCGTCCATCAAGAAATCTGGAGTCGCAATTCTCTGGAAAAAATTAAAATAAATTTTTCAAAAGTGGTTTGAACATCTTTGGTAAAACGCTGGGTAAAAACTAATTATATTCTTTATCTCCAATGCAAAATTAAATACCCCAAAAATAGAAAGATTTAAACTGCTTCTAGCCACCGGGCTAGCTCGGTGGTCTAGTGGTAAGACATCTGCTCTAGCAGTGTTAAGGTCATGGGTTTGAATCCCACCCAAGTGATTTGCCTGCAGATTTTGTTCACAGAACTTGGAAATAGTAGTCCCAGCCGACTTTCTACCTTCTGCCAAGTAGTTGAGAAGCAGAACAGTTCTTTTCAGAAGTGAGAAGTCTCCCGAATTCCAAAAATATACTCCACAGTTTAGTAGATTTAACGCAAAACAAGTTCTCAACAGAACATAATCTACCTGGCAAGTAGATACACACATAGTGTTACCACAAACAAAAGACTTATTTATTGATAATTTGTTACCTCTTTTATAAAACCTCTTCTCGTCAGACTCTTCAGCTGTCTGGATTTTAGTGCGTCAAGTTTCCTCTCCTCAGAAATCAACTCAATCTAATCAAATCATACAAATCAGTTTGATCATGTAAGGAGAAACGAATAACAGCCAAAAAGAAGCCCTGAACTCCACATATATAAAATAGACATAGAAGATCTGCAAATGCTGATTGGGGAGACTTTAAAAATGGCGTGAAAATTCACTGTGAATTTATGATGTAAAATTACTCTGAATTGAATGCAGCCTTCATGATTTTTAAGCAAACTCAGGAAGAAAATCATAACTGAAAACTTGCTCTTTCAATAAGGAATGTTTAGAAGACCAAATAGATAAATATATTTAGTTTTCCTGCCGATAAAACTTTCTATTCTGGATGGGAAAGCCAAAACTTTGGATCATCAGTAATCATAAACAGAATATTCTAATAAAAAAAAATTGGTGCAAATGCAAAAAGTATCTTTAGTTTTTTGTTCCTGACCCTTTTACTAACCTTATTATACAGCACCGTATCACTACATTTCATTTCCGACCATGGCTTGAGAAGCATCTGCAGAATGTGTTCCTCCGCACCATCAAATAGTTCTTCAAATGGGGGCGACACTTCCCGATACACTTGGGCTCTGACTTCAGAGGGGCACTCGATGTCGTAAAAACAACACTGAACGATATACTTGGAATTGATTGCCTGCAAAGAGAAAATGTAGACAGGGTGGGGGTTTAAAACATAAATTTAAAAAAACTCTGCTGTTCTGTTTTAAATTGTTTGTCAAAAACAGCAGTTTGAAAGATTGTTTAACTTCAATCATGATTTTCACACACTTGACTGTGTGGCGCAATATGTCATTTCATGGTGTGACCAACGAATTAACGACAGAGTAAACCTTTGGTTTTGGGAACCGTTCGATTGTTTTATAGTATTTTTAAAGCTGCTGTAGGCTTCTTTTTATTGCCATTAATGTTTAGAGTAATAACCAAATGTACACCTTCCCTTTAATTGAACATACCTGTGCTTTTCTGTTTAGAGTAAACGCATCAAAGGCATCGGCGTAGAAAAGAGCATGATAGTCTTGCAGCTCATGCCAGCAACTCAAACAGTTTATCAGCGTCTATTGATTGGAAACAGAATGTGTTCGTAACAATAACACCTCTCACCAAATTAATTACCAAAATCACTCACTGACAGAGCTGGTTCTAGGTTGATTACTGGTTCTATTTATTTGATTGTATCTTTGACATCGAAAGTTTCAAATCCTACTAAAAGGCACTGGACACTATTGGTAATTACTCAAAATAATTGTTAGCATAAAAACTCCCTTGGTAACGAGCAATGAAGAGCTGTTGATAGTATAAAAAAATTCTTCCTCAAATAATAAAATACTTCAGGCCTGATCAGTCCGAACCCTTTGATAATGCTTATAATAGCACAACATTTATTCTCTTGCAACTTTGATGACCAATTGACGAGTTCAAATTTGCACAGGTTTGTTATTTTATGCTTTGGATACACCAAGCCTTTCACAACTACCAAAGGTTTCTGATGCCTTTAATTAATTAATTTATCATCAATTTTCAACTTCTGCCAGTTTCCCATTTGTACTTACTTGGTTCTCTAGTTTCTCAAGATACGCCATAAAGAATCCTCCAGCCTTCTTCTCATGGAAGAGTCCCTCCAGGAGGCTCTCCATCCGACGTCCTCCGAAGAACTCACTCTCCTCTGAACCAATACTGCTCACTGTAGATGCGGCTGAAGACGGACGCTTCTTGTGTGGTGTATTCGGCCTGGAACAAATCAAATATTTGTGTTAAGTCTTTTTAGTGCCTGCTTCGTTTTGGCGTTTTGAACCTAAAACTTCCTTTTTGGGTTGACTATTATTGCCAAACCTTTAAATAAAATTCAATCGAACGCAAGTGGCAAAGCCCAGGTGTACTGAATGTAAAGTACAATAAACTTCAAGCAAAAAGAGAAGATCTTTCCAAAAGGCAATCAATGAGCAGTACCAGTGCCAAAATCATGTCTTGAAAATAAAAACTCATCACCAAGCAAATAAAAAACTCACAACTTTTGCTACCTTGGCAAGAAAAAATAAATCATTTATTGTTTGTCTCTACCTTTTTTTGTTTTTCTCTGGCTTGCTCGCAGCTACAACCTCCTCAGATCCTATCGTCACTAATTTCTCATGACTGATCCCACGTCTGCCACCAAATCCTTCCTCAACCTGTTCCAGATCAAGGGCAGCCATTTCAACAGGTGAAGCCTCACATTTACTCGGCGGGCGCGATTGAGGGGGAGCTGGGGACCTCGGGGGAGCTGGGGATCTCGGGGGGCTTGGTTTGATCCCAGAGCCGATACTGATTGTGATGTTGCGGGGAGTGGCTGGGGAAGCCATCTTAGAATGGTGGGTGGGTTTCTTCGCTGTCATGGAGGTCATGAGGCTCGACACGGGGAGGGTCGGGAGAGTTTTGCTACGTTGGGTTTTACGAGGCATTGGAGGGCTTGGAGATTGGTCAGTCCTTCTCGACGAACTCTGTAGAGTAACAAGAAAGTCAAGACAAATTGAATGTGAAAATCAGTGCCAAGTCATTTCATAACTTGAGAAAATGCTGAGACTTCCTAAACACTTGGAGCGCCACTGTCGGCTGTCAGAAAATTATTGGAGTAGCCGGGACCTGAACTGAACATTGAACATCTATACAAAATCATTGGTGAGAGAGTTTTGAAATGGAGTTGAATCAACACTTTACAAATACAAATACCACTTTACAAAACGGAAGAAGAAACAAAAATTTGTCAACCACTGTTTCTTTTCAGAGTCAATACTACTCAAAAGAGGTTTACACATGATGCTGCCGCAAAACTCACCTACATATACTCCCACCATGCAAGGTTTCAAATTAAAAACAAAATAAAAATAAAAAGTAGCGATGACTCCAAAAGTCAACTGTTTTCTTACCTCTGTTGATTGTTGACTGAAGCTGTGCCTTAACCTAGGCCAGCATGTCTTAGGTCTGAGGGGGAGTAATGTGACAGTCTTTGGCTCGGGGTAAGCGGCGCCGCTGTTGCTGCTGCTGCTAAGAAGCTTCTGTCGGTTGTAGATTTGATTCGTGGTATTGCTGTTGGGGCCGCTGCTACTGTTGTACATTTCTCGCATCAGGAACCGTGGCGCCCTGCAGAAACAACAATGTGTGCTTTCAGATTATTTTTAGTAAGAAATTATCTCAAAAATTACTTCAGAGGAAGCCGTTTCTCACAATGATTTATACTATCAACAGCTCTCCATTGCTCGGTACGCAAGTAAGTTTTTATGCAAATAATTATTTTGAGTAATAACCAATAGTGTGTCCAGTGCCTTTAAAGCCAAACAATTTTTATTTTCTAGCGGATGATCTTACCAGTACAGCAGAAGTGGTGCAGCAACATCAGGCTGGAGTTTGGCAAGTTTGTCCATCGCCCTCCATTTTGATGGAGACTCCAGTCCCAAAGATCGGAGGACTTCCCGAGGTAACTCACAAATTCCTCCAGACTTCAGATACTTATCTCGCAACTGCCCGATAAAACTAAAGACATAAAAAATAGAAATAATAATAAGGGCTTCTTATATAGCGCTCATCTCCACATCTTAATTGAGGGGACTTCTAGTTACTTCACTACCGCTAAGTGAGTTCTTAATAGGTCTCAACGTTTCGACTAGCTTGATCTAGTCATCATCAGGAGTTTTAGCCGTTTTCGACTAAATACATTCAGACAGTTCTAAGAAGAAGACAAGCAACTGAGAAACTTACTGCAACTGAACCTCAATGTCTTCAATCATCTGCCCCCTGTCCACATCCAGCCACAAGTTCCATATCTTCTCTCCTGCTGTACCCCACAAAAACCTCTTGAAGGCATCCGTCCCTCTCTTGTTGCTGAAGTCAAAACTAAACCTCGGCTTGGAGAAGAACGGATCAATCTGCTCATTGGTATCATTTTCATTGTCGCTGTCGAATAAGGAATCTTCTTCTCCGCCATCTTGGGCAGTCGTTGCCATGGAGATGCGACTGTTTGATCGCAAGTCCTCGGCAACATCTAAACTGTTTTTTAGTATAGAGGGTCTCTTTTGATCGGTGGGTTGCGTGATTTCGATCAAATCTAAAGCATCTTCTGTCAGATCTACACTCCTGACATCGAGCGACTGTAAGATATTCTGATCAATATAGGAGTTAATTTCATCTTGGGAATAATCTGTTGCCACGGTAATGGCTGATTTCATTGCAAACGATACGACGACGGTGGCCATGTCTTCCACATTGGAGACTTTGATCGTCTGCGATTGCAGATCGGGCAAATCTTCTTCCTCGTTTTCATCCCCGCTGTTGTTCAACTGTTGGCTCTCAGCGTCAAACCCACTTTCCATGCTCATCTTTTCTTCTTGCTCATCGTCAGTCAAAGGTTCCTCCACCACCACTTTCTGTTTATCTCCCACTGGATCCACATGAACTGGTCCCCCGTAGCTCCTTCCAGCACTCGCAGCGACGACACACACATCTTCGCCGATCGGCGGTCTCCATACTGGCGGAGAGCGTAACCTTGGCGGACTATGAAACATTCTGTCGCTGTTTGGAATGTCCTCAAAACTCGTTGGGTCAAAGTTCGAATTACTGAACGAGTCCTGCCGCCAAGGGCTTCCAATTCCGCTATCTGCCGTCGCCTGATCCCAGACACTCATGGAAGAGCTGAGAGGGCGACCGCTCATGGAACTCATAGGTCTGACACTCGTTGAACTCATCGGCCGCCCACCGGCGGAGCTTAATGGTCGCCCACTTGGCGGGCGTGACCCGCCAAAACCGTCAGTTGTTCGTGTCCGTACTGAATTAGTGGTCGACGTTCCAGTTTTCATTTTCACATCGCTGAACCATTCCTTGGCCTGAGTAGTATGAGCGTCTCCCATACACACAAACATATCTCGCATGGCGATGCCTTGTTCATCAACATGGGGCGGTTCGACAACTGGTGGTTTCTCGATGGCGAACGGTTTGAAGGAAGGATCAATGTATGCTCGGAGAGGAACGTCGCTGTCTTTGGCTGCAATCTGAACAAGAAAATCAATATTGCTCAAATTTAAAATGAACCCAACTACGGGGTTGAAATACTTTTATTTGCTGGTCACAAGAAAAGGGTGAGGTCTTGACATGCTCTTTGGAAAAAACAAAATTTTGATCACACAAACTTCTTTCTTAAACTGAAAGCTAGAAATAGTCTACTACCATTATCAATCTTGCTCTAAAGTAGACTGGATATCAGTCTCACCATATGAATTGCGGAACTAAAAAGGATCCCTTGGCGTTTTTACCTTTTGTTGTGTATTAAGCACTGTATACTCGGTACTTTCTTGAGTTCTGTGAAACAAATCCACAGGTACTACAAAGGGTTTACCTACCTCTACCTGAGAGACTAGCTTTGCTAGTCTAAACTCCAAGTAGGAATCACTCTGTAAGAAGGCTGGCAATCTCTCCTCCTTGATCCATTGTATTCCTTGCTCTTTGTTTAAGCACTGAAAGCAACAATAAAGAAGAAAGAAAAGTTTACCTCATAGCGGAACTTCATCTCTAAAACTCATGCAAGAGATTAAAGGGAAGGTACACGTTTGGTAATTGTCAAAGACCGGTCTTCTCACTTGGTGTATCCCATCATACCCACAAAAAAAAAAAACTGTGAAAATTTGGGCTCAATTGGTCATCGAAGTTGCGAGAAAATTATGAAAGAAAAAACACCCTTGTTGGACGAATTTGTGTGCTTTCAGATAAGAATAAAAGACTTCTAGCTAGAAGTCTGTTATTAATTTAGTGAGAAATTATCTCTTCCTAAACAAACTACGTTAGTTCAGAGGGAGTTATTTCCCACAATGGTTTATACTATCAACAGCTCTCCAATGTTCGTTTCGTTACCAAGTAAGTTTTTAAGTTAATATTTGTTATGAGCAATTACCAAGCGTGTACCTTCCCTTTAAGGCTCAGTTTCATAAAGCCTGTATGCACAAAAACTTGCTAAGCAGTGAGAACTCTTGCTTTGCAAAAATAGGTTACCAGCAAAATTACGGTACATTTACTTGCTCTGACCAGCGTTTTGAAATTGGGTCCAGAGCAGAGAATTGGACTGATACTGTAGTTTTGAGAGGTATTTTCTCACTAATAAATTTGAATCTGAGAAACACTGTAGGCCTGAAGCCTTTCTCAGGCATCTGAAAAGCACACAATTTTTAAAAACAGGTGTTTTTTCTTTCATTATTTTCTTGCAAATTAGATGACCAATTGAGAGCCCAAATTTTCACAGTCATTTTATGCGTGTTAGGATACACCAAGTGAGAATACTGGTCTTTGACAATTACCAAAGGTGTCCAGTGCCCTTATACAACTAAAACAGGTGAATGACGCATCAACTGAACACCACTGCAGGTCAGGGCACATAACGACCATGAATTGACCAAGTTGTCTTAACAACCCTAGCGTTGTGAATCAATAGTGTTTGCGAATCCAGTGAAATTGTACAAAGGTTAAGTGGTACTGTAGACTGCAGGGTTTTATATGTGTGTCGTGATCCTTATTCTAACTTAATCCAGGTGCTTGGCAGGCGTTAAAGTCAAATGGCAGGCGTTAAAGGAGTAAAAAGTCAAGTTGTTATTTGAAAATACATTGGCACATTTTCTTTCAAAGCTAATTGTACTTGTTTTGGATGGTTTCTCCTTACTTATATTTCTGACAAACAACTCATTTAGTTTGATCTCGTCTCATTGTTTTTCCTATCGTCCCATCTTCTTCCATCACTCATTTCCAGCTTTCCCCGGGACCCAGCACCATGTCACGCTATGGCTATCATGCTTTTTCGGTCATAGCTCCAACACTTTGGAACAAGCATTAGACGCTTTTCATTACTTCAATCTGTTTTGTCAATTTGGTTAATATACTTGTAGCGCTTAAAGACACTGGACACTATTAGTAATTGTCAAAGACTATTCTTCACAGTTGGTGCATCTCAACATATGCATAAAATAAGAAACCTGTGAAAATTTGAGCTCAATTGGTCGTCGAAATTTCGGGATAATAACAAAAGAAAAAACACCCTTGTCACACAAAGTTGTGTGCTTTCAGATGCTTGATTTCGAGACCTCAAATCTAATTCTGAGGTCTCGAAATCAAATTAGTGGAAAGTAACTTCTTTCTCGAAAACTACGTTACTTCAGAGGGAGCCGTTTCTCACTATGTTTTATACTATCAACCGCTCCCCATTACTCGTTACCAAGTAAGGTTTTATGCTAATAATTATTTTGAGTAATTACCAATAGTGTCCATGGCCTTTAATGTAGTGCTCTACAAATGTTGTAATTATTATTTATTGTACCTGGACAGTAAAACTTGTCTTGATATCGAAATCTTCTTCGGTGTACTGCGGACCGCTCTGAGGCTTGGCCCCAAGAGGGAGTTTGGACTTCATGAGTTTCTTGGTGGCGCTGTAGATGGGATTGGGTTTCTGCTGGGAGCGAACCAATGATTTAATCTTCTCCTTCAAGGCTTGCTTAGCTGAAGAAACCACCTCGAAACCACCCTTCTCCTTGTTGAATACAAGGGGTTCCGGGAAAGTCTGGGAAGATAAAAATACATTTCAGACAGTAAGATCAATTTCATTTCTTTCTTTTTTCTTTTTTCGGGGAGGGGGTATTGGGAAGATAAAGGCTTGTTATTTTTCCTAGTCTTTGAGAGGGTATTTTCATTCTATTAGACAAATGTTGGTATCTATATTAAACTATTGAAGGGACAAGAAATAACTACGAAGGTTCTTACGGGAAGCTGGAGGAAGGCATTGAAGTAATCCACAAACAGATCATCTGTTGCAAGGAAGTCATCCTGATGAAATAAAAATAATAATTGTTAAAAGTCAATTTTATACGATAGTTGTAGTATTTATGTAGGTTTGGCAAAATAACCGCACCGGAAGATGTCGAGCGCTGAGTTCGTGTAGTTGATTAGTCTACAAAAGGAATAAGCTAGGGTTATCTTGCAATGATAAATGACAAATTTTAACAAATGCTTATAAATACAAATTCAATCAGATTACCATTTAAAAAAAAAAAAAAAAACATGTTGTCATGGTTACAACAAGCTAAAACATGCAATTTTGCTCATTTATCATTCACCTTGACATGTGTTTACTTAAAAATCAATCAACGGTGATCAATTCCTCTCATATGATTCTTATACAAAATCTATTGACTCCCTCAAATTGTAAATTGGTTCATTCCAAACATACACTAAAAAAGGGTGTCACTTTTGAAAGCACTTTGTTGCCAGTGCAGTTCACCCCCTCCAACAATGCATGTAGTTTATCAACAATTGCTTCCACGCACCGTTATAGGCTTTATGGCAACACTACGACTTTGTCCGTTCTCATAAACTCATTCTGTTTGACTTTTAACTACTAATTTATTTATCGTACTTTTTTATCAGAGTCATTAATATTTTATAATCTACACGAAGACGTACATGACAAACGAGTGCATTTATTATCAGGGTACCTACTAAAGGCAATTTGACAATATTGGCAATTACTCAAAATAAATGTGAGCATAAAACTGACTTGGTAACTAGCAATGGAGAGCTGTTGATAGTATAAAACATTGTGAGAAACAACTCCCTCTGAAATAATGGTTTTATTTTTTCAGAAAGAGGTAATTTCTCACTAAAATATTAAAAAATATTAAAAGGCTTTAATATTTTTTAGGCATCTGAAAGCACACACATTTGTGCAACAAGGGTGTTAACTGTTTTTCTTAGTATTATTCTCTTGCAACTTCGATGTTAAAGACCAGTTTTGTCACTTGGTGCATCCCAACATAATATGCATAAACGTGGTCCTCAGAACAGTAATCGAACAAAACCATGCAGTTGGATTTTGAAGGGTTCGGATGGTAAAGATTAAAAATAGACGTTTCCACAGGTTTGCACATTCTTGAAAGATTTCAACCTTCATGATACACTTGAAAACCATTCTAGTGAATTGCCTTTTCTAAACTAAACTAAAAAGCTTGATGGATTTCCTGGGAACACTGGGATGAAACAAAAGACTCCTTCTTTATGAAGTTAACCTAAAGCTGCGATTGATTAATTCTTCAACGTATTGCACGTCCCACTTTAGAAACTAATGCAATTACAAAATTCTTTTGAGAAACTTTATCCTGGAGCAAAGGTATCACTTCTTTAGAAAGGCCAAAGGTAACAGAAACTTAAAACCAGAGTCTCTTGCTGGAAGGAGAATTATTGACTTCAGAATAATTATAAAAGGACCAGACATTGAACCCTGGAACCCTGAACCTTTGTTTGTTTTTCTTTTCAATATTCAATTACAATTAATGTTTCAAAAGCTGTGAAAATAAGGAGGCAACACCTCTGGAGTTGTGAATTTAAACATGAGGAAGAATTAGCTGACTTCAGCATGTTTCACACTTCTCTATTCCCTGAGGTTGCCCCCAGGGAATAACAGTCGGCCTGTTCACACTACAATCACTTTACCCCGATCTGCCCCAGCAAATGGCGTACCCCGGGGAATAGCCACCCCTGCTCTGGAATAGGGGAAGCTTTCAAATCCACGGGTATTCTTGAAAATCTACAACCGGAACTACTTGAAATAGGTACACAATGTGAAAGGGGTATAATAAATTGTCTAGATATCAAACAGGTAAAACATCAAAACATTCAACAGTTTTGATGATTGATAAGAATTACTTGTTCGGCTGAATGGTATTTGGCAAAGTTCCAAGGAGCATTGAACCGTGACATCTTGCAAGTTGAATTCCCTTCATCAAACAGGAGCAAAATTCCTTCCAAATAGATTGGATTTCTGGAACGTGATTCTATGCCAGGGGAGTCATTTGATACCAAACAGTTAATGAAAAAACATCTAATACTGATTGGCTTGGTAAGCTTGTCTGGGAAAAACTAACACAATCTGTTAGGTCGAGTTACGTACTTGATTTTAATGCAACAATACAAACAAGTTAAGAGATTGCAGACAGATAAAAAAGGCCCCAAAAAACAAAACAGTTAATCGTCTCCTCCCTTATGCTTTTTTTTTAAAGTCCGCTTCCTTTTTAAAATTATTTTCTATTTCACCTTTTTTTCTGTCAAAAAGACAAATTTTGTGTTTATATTCCTCAAATAAGCCTGTCAATATGAACAACAAAATATTAAGTTACACACACTAGCAACATCCCCCAATGTTTACTTTTGGAGGGGCCGAGCAAACTTTTCTAGAATGACGAACTCCAGAAATTATGAAGTCTTTGTGAACATATTTGGGCGGCACCAAGTCCAAAGCCAGGGTAACTAAAGTAGCCGCTAGCGGCCGACTTGTGATATTCACACCAGGTCTTGTAACAATAGTCACCAACAATACATCCCCAAAGCCAACCAATTGGTAATGACTTCCATAAAAAAAGATAACAAAAGCTGTCACTTTGTCAAACCGACCTAGTCCGTATTGATCACTTTGGTTACTAGGGTTAATGTTCAATCTTTAATGGGTAGTCGACACTTTGAACTTCTGACAGTAAATATTTGATGCCAACAGAGTGGCAGAGTTCTTTTAATCACAAGCTGGGTCAACATCAGGATGGGTTGATACAGGAATTGTTGTCACACAGTAGCGTCATTTCTATGGTAACGCTGGAAGCGGTGGGTTACCGGTTGCAAAGAAACGGTCACGCTCGTTGAGTGGTTAAGCCATCCCAAATGAGTGGTCCATGCAACTTGAAAATTGTAATAAGATAACATTTTCAAAATGTTTCAGAAAATAATTTTGTAAAAAAAAAAAAAAATGTTTTTCAGTGGTATTTTTCTGTTTATAAACTCGCTTACAATAAGTATGTGGGGCTCTGTGAAGCGCAGGCAGTTTTATAAGAGGAAAAAAGCAAACGTATGGAAATTTTGGGCTACAATTGTCATACTTCAGACTAAGCTAAGTTTTGGTTTTTGCCTCATGCCTTATATGCTTTGCTTTTAAAAAAGCAAGGGCACTAAGAGGCATTTTCTCCTTTAAAAAAGGGCACCCTACGTGTATGAAAAAATTGTAGATTTCTACTGGAGCATTTTAAGGGCACCAAGGCAATGACCAGGGGGCATGGAGGCAATCGTCTTCGTTGCCTCCAGGAAGTATCAGGCCTTTGCCTTTCTTGGCTACCTTTTTTTATTTATCAACAAAAATCCAATGTTTACTTGTCAGGGCTGGCTTTTAGGTATCTTTTTCTATAGACATTGAATTGTTTGTTTGAAAGGCTGAGACACCTTGGCTTCGTGCCAGCATCCCATTTTAACTAGAATTAGGCTAAGCATATGATGAATTTATTGCGTGAATAATAAGTGCATGAAGGGGTTAAAAAATGACATTATTGTTGACCTCTGATTAAACCATAGGGCTCACACACATTTTAAAGCTCCCGTGTTTAAGCCGTAAAATAGATTGCTCGGCGACAAGAACCAAGCGCTGTAATTAATATTGGGAAAATCGAATTAGCGGATTGCAAACAACCAACCAGGCTTAATGACAACAACATCAAACATAAACAGTTGTAACAAACAAATTTTGTTTCTGTAATTAATACTGCTTACATTATTGAAAGAGAAAAATGGTACAGCAGATGTTTTGTCGACAGCCACTTCATAAAAGCCTATCTGAGTGTTCTTAAGAAGGTGAAGTGTGACAAATTAGCTTGCAAAAAAAAAAAGTTAATGCCATGACGTTTTCGACCCGGCCCTAGTGCATTTAGCCTTTGAGTAAGACTCTACCAAGCACACTAGGGATCATTTATTTGCATCCATAATCAGGTCTGATTCGTTATAAAAATACATCAGAAATATAAATAAACTTTAAAACCAATAATTAATATTACAACGTTGGTTCCATATGGGTCAAAACATCAGTCAGGCCATCAACTATTTTTTGCATTTATAGCAGGGCTCAATTTCATAGAGCTGCTAAGCACAAAACATTGCTTAGCATGAAATTTCTTCCATGATAAAAACAGGATGACCAGCCAAATTTCCATTTGTTGCATGTTGCTTCTTACTGGTATTCAGCTGTTGTTTGCTGTCCTAAAATTCACGTGGAAATTTTGTTGGCATTCCTGTTTTTTTCCAAGGGAGAAATTTCATGCTAAGCATTTTTTTTGCTTAGCAGCGCTATGAAATTGGGCCAAGGTATTTTAGGTTGGTTAGCAGTTTTGCAACAGCTAATTCTATTTTCACAAATTAGTTAGCTTGGGCACACGATGAGGTACTGTATACTGAAGTGAAAACCCACACTCGAAAGAGAACAATTATTCTGAGCAATAATTACTCAATACATCAGAGAATTGCTGAATGTTTAATAACCAGAGGGGAACCCCCTTGGCTGTGAACTAAACATAGTGGTAACAATGTAACAAATGACTGGACACAATACAGTGAACAATAAGTTGATTAATTCACAAACACTCCTCAATTCTATTCAGACCAACCAAACCTTAAATCTCTGAACACAAACGGACAAAAAAAAAATTCAAAGGCGCTGCCAACAACACATTTAGCTTTAGGCCAAGAAAAAAATAAAATGTGTTCAGCTTCCTACCCATTTGAAAAAAATGAAGGAGGGCCGACACATTTGTTAAAAATAACTTTTAGATACATTAAACTTTCGCTCTCTAATGATAATGACAGTAAAAAACATCCCTTGAAATATTTGTGTCTGAAATGTCATATATGATGAGAAATAAACAAAATTAATTTCCTATTTGGGGTTTATCTCTCAGAGAGAGAGTTTATTTTTATTTATTCTTTTAATAGATGTCATGCAAAATGTGTAATCGTTTTTTTTCCCCCACTATTTTCTTGTGACACAGACCCCAGACATTTATGCCAGATGGCCGATTAATTTCAAACTTCTTTACAGACTTGTCATGATGTACGGTAAGTTACAAACAGTGCTTACACTGCCAGCAACTGTTTTGTTAGCAAAAACCAATCCTGCCATGTTCCTTTAAAGAAAAAGATTGAATTTGCAAATGTTCACTGTCTCCCCCCCCCTTTCCCCCACTTAACAATCACCTAGCAACGGTCGCCCAGGAGCTAGCCCATGATCCTCATGGCCTGTTTGTTCTTTCCATTTAACAATCAGTCAGTATTTGTTTTCTGATGTTGTTATCGGTCTAGAGTATGATTGAGATTATCGTGTAATTATAAATTGATGGACGACTGTTTATCATTTACTGATAGGAACAATAATGACGTGAGTGTCTAATCTGAGGTCCGTTTCTCTGGAACTATGGTTTGTGGCAAGTTGAGCCTGAACACATTTTTGTGCTTTTTTTATTGGAAAAGTAAATTTATTCCAATCCTCTGGCGTTCAATCTACGAGAAATCGCTGGAACCTTAGTTCAAATGGGTCTGATTTTTCGCGGACCCTAGCAAAGTCTTTCTCGAAGGTTAAATGACCACACAACAAACATGAACAGGTAATTCTTTGTGGAAACTCATGAATAGCAAAGAGTCCGAAAGCACCAAAAAAAAGCAAGGGTGATTCAAATTTATTCTAGACATAGAGAAAGGACCATTAATCCTTTGTAGTGGATTTTTTTAATATTGCTGTTTTGCCATTTTTACTTCTTTGACTGTATTTCAGACTGAAACATTTCTTCTGAAGATTTCCTCTTCGTTTTTGAAAGGATTGGACACCAAGGCGGTTTTCTCCTTGGTACGGTTTTCTACTTGGTAAAAGGCACCGTATGAGGAAATTGTGAATTTCCATTGAAGCAATTGAAGGGCACCAAGGCAATGACCAGGGGGCATGGAGGCAATTGCCTTTGTTGCCTCCGTGAGATATCAGGCCTGTACGTTTTACAGGCTAATCATAATTCACTAACATTGGTTTTGTTTATTGTGTATGGTACCAATCAAGTACTGTGTTCTCAACAAACAAGAATTGCTAGCGGCCAGAGAAAGACAATTAGAATCAAATTAGTTCAACAATGAGACTACCAGCGTAGAGCTTTATGGTTGAACGTAAATGATCTAATAAAAGTGAGTTGATGAGATAGTTGACAACTAGCTATGCAAAGATGATCAGATCTGATTTATAACTCCTTCTCGGATGAAGTCAAGGCAGTTCTTTCTTGCAACAAGAACTGTTCATGGCCAAAGAATGACTCAATAAGAATCAAATTCTAATAAGTCCCAAAAATGTGACCACTTCTACATTTCTTGAAACATGTTTAGCATCAAAAGGAGCGCCTTTTTATTTATTTTGTATCTGCCGCCCAACACCTTTCTTGTAAGACAACTAACTGGCTGGGCTATTTCTCAAAATTTATGTGTGTTTTTTTTAACTGAGATCTGAAAATGTATCCCTATTTTTGTTGAAAAAAAAAAAGACAGAAAAAAGGAGCGGCCTTTAAAACGGAATCTGGCAGGGGTATTTATTTTTTATTTATTTATTTATTTGGCCTTAATAAAACCCAGGTTTTTTTAAACAAATTTTGGGGATTAATTGATTTAGCCTTCAGCTGTGCTCACTTTTATTGAATCTGCCTCCAAGCGCACAACAAAGTAGGCTACTTCATACAATAATAACTTAATGAATAAGCCTAAACTCCCCCCCCCCCCTTTGGTAGCCGCAGAAGTGTGGCTCAACCAGCTACTGTTTGCCCTGCATGTTCCAGCTTTGCCTCTGAAGGACACACAACACCATTGTTTGATTATGGATCAACTAGGATTAGCTTAAATAATAAATTCCATTGCAGTAAGTGCAACAAGATTAGCACAGAGTGTGGAAGGTTCCTTAAATAAATAAACCCTCTTTTAACTTCTGTTAATATCAGAGAAGTCCGTAGATGTTTGTCTGTGAGAAATCCGCAGCACTGTGAGCATTGTGCGATATCGGATCGCAAGGAGGAGATGTGACAAAGAGATGTTTGATCTGTTGTCTGTGAGACCAAACTATCTTTACTGAATGTGTTTGTGTTTGCCTAGGGTAAATTTTTACGACACCGAAGTGTGGAAACTAAACACAGTTTTATCAGTGGACAAATTGAAACAGGATTCGGGTTTATGGGATGTTTGTGTTGCAAGTAATTGGCAAGGGGATATTTTTAAGGGGGGGGGGGGGGGTGTTTTGACCCACCCAGTCACCCCATACTTCGATTTTTAATGATTGAATGGCTTCATAAAAAATCTATTATAGATACACTGAATAACACAGTAATGCATCATGTGAACCAGCTACTTTAGATTTGAAGGTCTCAAACACTAGTTTGCAATGGCTTTTCTTGGCTTTTAAAAGGTAGTGGACACTATTGGTAATTACTCAAAATAATTGTTAGCATAAAACCCTACTTGGTAACAAGTAATGGGGAGAGGTTGAAAGTATAAAACATTGTGAGAAACGGCTCCCTCTGAAGTGCCGTAGTTTTTGAGAAAGAAGTAATTTTTCACGAATTTGATTTCGAGACCTCAAGTTTAGAATTTGAGGTCCAGAAATCAAGCATCTGAGAGCACACAACTTCATTTGACAAGGGTGTTTTTTCTTTCATTCATATCTCGCAACTTTTACGGCCAATTGAGCTCAAATTTTCACAGGTTTGTTGTTTTATGCATGTTTAGATACACCAAGTGAGAATACTGGTCTTTGACAATTACCAATAGTGTCCAATGTCTTTAAAACAAACAAATGTTTGGAATGAAACTTCCGATCTTGCACAGTATATATTTCTTCTCTCTCCTCTCATAAAGACGTTTGTATTTCTCACCCAAGCACAATTGCGAGAAACAAAATAAAAAAAATAAAAAAAATTTACTACAATTCTGAACGGCTCTTTAGATGATAAAATGGTGTTTTTAGTTTGATTCGAGTCTCTTTTTTTTTATTCTAGTCTTGTAAATAAAATCCGGGTCCAGTATTATTCTGAGCAACAAGATTTCCCCCCGTAATCTGAGCCCTGACAGGTAAGATAAAAATTACCAGGGCATATCAAGTAACAAATCACAAGTAAAATTGGGTGACCATCATCAATTTTGAGTAAACAAAGACTGTTCACACATTTTTGTAGGCCCTTACAAAAAAAAATTATAGAATTTTTCTTACCAAGTCATCTGCAGTGACCACTGGAGGAACTGTATAAAGAAAAAGTAGGCAAATATTAATTTAACTAGTTGTAAAAGGTATAAATCATAAATTGTAATTTTCAACAACACAGTTTTTCTGTAATTTTTTTTTTTTTTTTTTTAAAATCATAACTACTTAATGGCAGTTATCCACTGTTGGATATCAAATAAAAATGTTATACCTTCCCACTCGCGCCTCAAATAGACTTCGACATTAACACTACAGTCGTTTGTAATTTGTAATTCCCAAGATGCTTTGCGGCATATTTTTTGCAACGGCCGCATTAATATAGTAAAATTCGTGCTGAAAGGATTAAAGAATTGTGTCACTGATGTCTGATTGAGTTTCGTAAACTAATACTATGTTGTTGTGAATAGTTGGTTCACCAAGCAGGAATTCGTGACTGTTTTTGTAGTAGTCCTGGCGGCAAGATAAACCGAATAGTTGAATAATGGTAGTCGCGACTTGCCTGATCAATGAACAGTCGCAACTTCGACACTAGTCGCCCAGGCTTAATGTTGCGTTATTCTGGGAAGAGGCCTACCTACTGGTCAATGCATGGAGGTAGAATTGTCAATGTTAAAACTATACAACTGACAATCAGATCAGCAATACTAACCAGGCTTTTGACAATCAAAGTAAGAAATGATCCCAAAACTGATAAAGATAGATAAATGGAGGCTCAAAAAGACAAGAAACTTGAATGATTTTGTGTCAACAGAATCAAACAAAAGCTACTCTAAACTCTTTATTTACTTTGTTTGTTTGTTGGCGTACAATCGTTATCATTTTCTGAGTGTGGACAAGTCATCGAACTGTTGTTTATTCAGAGTTGTCACGGAAACTGGGAATAGATTTGATTGAACTGTGTGGTTTATATTGGCATCAACGAACAAACAGAAAAACACGCTGATATTTAGGCTAAGGACACAAATTTTGAGGTTTTAAACAGGTCTTGAATCCTGATTTCCACTCACCCCAATTTTATTTAAAAATCGCGTCATCATTTGTTTTTTGTCAATATAATGATATTTGGCTAATCCTGGGTACCACATAGACAAATCATTCTTTTATCTTCAATTTTCGTTTTGGTGTTTTTGCCTTTTTTGTAAGGACCCCAAATGGAAATTAGTCTAAGTTATTGTTTTTTGGGGGGTTAACCTTGGATAATTTTGTGTAGTATTTCTATCTTGTGTTCTATTTTGGTCATCTTATTTCATTGTCTTTTCTCCCAATTGTTGTGTAAATAGGCCTATGTTTTTTGTTATATTTTTATTCGAATAAATTCAATCAATCAATCATCATAATTTGTCTAGCTACAAGAATGCGGCCGGATGACGTCAATGATAAGACCAACAAAAACATGTTCATGGCATCCTGACTTTTTGATATTAAAGGATGGAGGAGGGCCTCTAAAAAGAAAACATGTTTTTATTTTTATTTGGCCTTCATTACAGCCTTCATACCGTTTTTGACTGCCGCTGTGCTAAGAAATGGTTTGAAATTTGGACTTACCTATCGAGAGCTTCTTCTCTGGCATTTTGAGATGATAGTTGAGTGACTACAACTCCTTAAAGATCCTTGGCAAATTACATTTTCACTGATGGTGGGCTTGTATCCTGTGTGATCAAATATTATATTTCATTCAGTTGTACATCTGTAAAGTGTAAGCCAGAAGTGGTGGTTCGTTTCACACGGATGCCAGTCAACTCGAAGTTGCCCACTACAAAGTCGCCCCTAGCAACGTCGCCCCCTCACTTACAAAGTCGCACCCACAAAGTCGCCCCCACAAAGTTGCCCCCTGACAGAGTCGCCACCACACAAAGTCGCCCCCCTGACAGTGTCGCCCCTGACAAAGTCACCCCGTGAGTTAGAGCAAAAAGTCATTTCACAAAGTGACAGCGCAAAATTGTTAGTTTGTGGCGTGATGTTTCAACAGGAAAAAAATAGGGTTTTAAATTTAGTAGGTGAGTTGACTGGTTTCAGTTTCACACACACACACAAAAACACAATGAATCGCAGTTGTCGTAACCCTCCCACCTATAATTTATAATCGCGATGATTGTAATGAACCCACAATCCTCTAGAAACCCACAATCCTTCCAAGGATCCATTTATAATTTTTTAACAACCCTCATGACCCTTCAATCTTCCTAGACCATGTAGACTAGACTGTTGCAACTTGCAGGCCATGAACTTCGCTCTTATTTAAGTTATTTATCTTACTCTTTATCAGGAACAGCAATTTCCTCTGGCGGCACAGTGGAAGACTCATTTCACTTGACATTGATGAAGTCTAATTCAATATCAATCAGTCAAAAACTCATCCCTGATATCGCACAAGCCAGCGTGGACGACGGTGTATGTAATCATTTATTTTAATCATTTATTGGTCTGTTGTCTGTTATGGTGGGAAGTTAGTGCATACTGATACTCCATCATGGCTAAAAACGAATCCCCTAAAAACAGCCATGACAGAAAACTTAGCTTCAAACAAGTTTGTTATGTTATTTTTAAACTCAAGCAATTACCAATAATATTAATTATTCTAAGTAAGGCTTACCTTTGTGTAGAATAACACTCACTGTAGACCTCCAGTTCTAGCTATCCATTAACAAGTTCCATTCTGACATGTTTTGTTGTCACTCTACAAACAACTAATGACAATTTTTATAACCAACCACAGTTCACACATTACCATGCATTACAGCCCGTAGATTTACTACTTACACTCCCCATGCCTGACTGCTGCCCAACCAACGTGTGTGGTAAATAAACCGGAACCGATGATGATAAAAGCATGCACTCTCTCTCATTCAATTACACACACTGCGCTTGGCCTGTTGCTAGTGGCGATCGGTTCGCCGGGTCGATGTATTAATGCCATTTTGTTCTGTCAGTTAGAAACAAGTGGTATAGCGCCCTCTGTTGTTCGGCAAAAACTTGTTGCGAAAGTTTGTTTCCTGTATTAGAAACAAAATAGATTTTAAATAATGAATTGGAAATAACAAGTCCTTATAACAATACGGATTAATAAGTAAAGTTAGTGTTTTAGAGATTTACAAGCTTTTGGCAACAGCTACTTCTACTTTCTCAAGCTTTTATTGTCACATACATTGTTGGAAGAAATAAGGTATATTGTGCAAGTTCTTTTGCCTTATGAGCAAATTTTATAGAAACAAAAACTGTTCAAATGGTCCTCAAAAGTTAATGCCATTTAAAATTTCTATGCAGAAGTTCCTTGGTAATGTTTTGTTTTTTAAATTGTGTCAAATAAAACCCCTGCACTCAAACAGCTCACAGAAACAAGAAAGGTATTGAGTCCAAGACAGTCTTCATGACACTCGGAACAAAAAAGTTTTGATTTTAAACTAAGTGTTAGTTTTTGAGATTTTAGCTGATTTGTGGATCCTTTAGGATTGTGATAAAACAAAATTACATTGATTATAAAAAACATTTCAAATAAATAAATCAATTGAATACTCAGAAGTACAAAACATGAATAAATTCAAAGAAGCCAAAGCCAGAGAAACAAATAATGTCCAACAATTGTCTTTTACTGGAACTTGTAAGTACTGATAATAAATACCAGGAATAAATAACAGATAACAAAGAATATCAGAATAATATAACTTTGAAAACTTTGAAATAATTTGGCTTCACAGAAGAATTCTGTTTACAATTAAATAATTGCATTATATTATTGTTTTCTAATATTATTGAAGTATTTCTTCAGTTCTTCAAAACAATTTGTTTTAATGCAACTAGTACTTTCAGAGCATGTTCTAGGATGAAATTTGGCCTAACAATCCAAAAAGAAAAGGTAAGGTAAAATTTTCTCATTTTGAAATATTTTAGACCCAACTTTTGTATTACCCTGAAAAAAGGTTAAATTTTTATCTAAAAGTCTGAAATTGTTTCATCTGCATTCCCCCTGTTGATTAGAAATCAACAAAAGCATGTCAATTTTTTTTTAAATCTCCAAAGCTCGCCTGGGGCAAGTTAGGGAGATTCAAATTTCTTTGGTGTTCGTCCGTTAATGTTGCCGCCAGAGAGGCAGTTGGTATCAGCTGTCACCTCGCTAAGCATGTATGGGTTTGACATTATTACTGAAAATACTGCGCCAGTTGTTTGCTGTTTCTTTGAAACTTTCACATGTGATCTCTATTTAAATTTACTTGATAGTTTGGATGACCAATAAACAATCTATGATTTAAAGGCATATCATCATAAAACCTTTCTTGGTGACGAGTAATGGGGAGAGGTTGATGGTATGAAACATTGTGAGAAACGGCTCCCTCCGAAGTGACATAGTTTTCGAGAAAGAAGTAATTTTCCACAAGTTTGATTTCGAGACCTCAAGTTTAGAACCTGAGGTCTCGAAATCAAGCATCAGAAAGCACACAACTTCGTGTGACAGGGGCGTTTTTTCTTTCATTATTATCTCGCGACTTCTACGGCCGATTGAGCTGAAATTTTCACAGGTTTGTTATTTTATGCATGATACACCAAGTGAGAAGACTGGTCTTTGACATTTACCAATAGTGTCCACTGCCTTTAACAAAACGATCCTAAACAATGAAAAGCCTATCCAAACTAACTAATTATAACTTATTCAACGTTTAGTGTAATATTGATGATCACTGTAGAAAATACGTCAAAGAATTTGAAAAGTATTAAATAAACATTTCATTTTATATTCATTACAATTTTGTTCCTCCCAAACGAATGTGCATAAAGTACATTCTTTATGAAAGCAAAAACAACTACATGAAGAAAATGCAACATGAATTTACAACAAAAGTTCAGGTAAAAGATCTTTTATGCAAGATATGCAAGAAGTTGAACATAGTCATTAGTTAACAATAAACTCTTTTTCAGAATTAAATTGGATGAAATGATATTTTTAACTTAATTTATATTTGAAATTAATATAATTTTTCTGAATAAAATGGAACGAAATTTTAAAGAAACTTACAAACTCACTCCAAGATTGTTACTGGAGGGTATCACTGAGCTTATCACTGAGCCAGGGACTAGAGTATTACCCTAGTCCAAACCTGTTTTGAGTGACTAGGGGTATTGCTATTGGCATCCTATGGCCCCCACAAAAAAAACATGTTATTTTCCTGCCTTTTAACAAAAAGGGAAGGAGGATTTTTTTTTTTTTTTTACAGGACCGGCTGAGCAATTCTTCAAAATACAGTGTATACTTTGTCTGTCTGAGATCGTTAAAATGCATCTTTTTTTTTTTCATTACAAAAACAAAAAAACAAACAAAAAGAGAAAAAGAGATTGCCTCTTAAAGGGACGCTAAACATATATTTTTTTGGGAGGGCCTGCCGGCTTAATGCCGCTTCATGATAATGTGATGATCAATCCATAGCCACATCCCCTAATGCAGAAATGGCTTTACTGGGTCTTATTGCATGAGCATCGTCTGCAGGCTTCTCTTCATCTGTTGAATCTCATGTTGTTGCTGTCAATAAAGGTTAAAAATAACTTTTGTGTAGTTATTTCACAGATTTATATTAAACTTACATGGTTTGAAGATAATAATAGTAGAAATCTTCCCTTAAAATGTTACTTGCTGAGGTGCTATAGTTTTTGAGAAATGAGTAAAACAGTTTCACAAAAACAATTTTCACCTCGGTGCGAAGAAAGTTATTTTAGCATGTACAACGGACTTACGCGACTCCCCTGAAAAAAATCCTCTTGAGACGACGAATGAAGCTGAAACTTCTACATACATCTTCACTACAATGAGTGGGGATTCATCATTTTGATCTACAAAGGCATCAAAAAACCCATTAAAGGCTAAATAAAGAGACTAGAGAAAACAAAAATGGTGAGACACACTTACCGAATCTTGAAGGAGCTTCTTCTGCATGGTGACCATCTCCTGTGCAAGTACTTGCTTGACGCTCTGCAACAGGTGTTTGCCAAGCTCATGGTTAAGATCTCGACTTTCTTCTCTGTGTTCAGATTGTAGAGACTTCACTCTAGAGACACTGGGATGGAATCGGGAGGTTGTTGGAGAGATATAGGTGAGAAGAATTTAGGACAAAAAAAGTTAAAAACTGGGACCCAGATCTTGGGAGGTACATGGAAATGATGGTATTACAACCTTTTGATAACCCTTGGAGTTATCGATTCTAAAAGAGCAGCAGTTTCTATACCAAGCTCATGGTTAAAATCGTTACTTTCTTCATATTTGGACTGTAAAGACTGCACTCTACAATCCCGGCCAAAATGCTTGGGCCACCCCCGTCCACTTCCCCTGACAAAAAACTCTCACTTCCCCATCCCCCCGCTCAATGTTGACTGGAACGCAGAAGAAGGCGGTGCAACAATGAGACTCAACATTGAAAGCAGCTCTATGAAATCGTTGTTTTTTAACTTACTGTTGGATCAGTGTGGATGCCACTTTGCGGTGATGTTGCTTAAGGTATGCCTCCATCTTCATGTACTGTTCCTGAAGATTACCCAAGTCAGTTTCTAAGGACAGTAGCTCACTCAATAACACACTCTTAAATTCTTCCTGACATTTGCTCCTAAAAAAATAAAATTATATTTTGCAAATTAGAATCAGTGAATTGACTTGCTGGAAGATTAAAAAATTCACTACAACAAACATGAAATATTACATAAACATGAAAAACAAATCCTGTCTTGTCTTTACTGCACAAACCGCCGCCACTGGGCTATAAACGTGCAGACCCTCATGCATGCATGCTCAAGTAGTAGTAATCATCCATGCAGTTTTTAATTAATTAAGCTAATTATAAAGTTGTGTTAAACAGATATAGGTAGACATTTCAATGGGAAAATTAATTCAAATCATTTATTGAAGTTTCAGTGAGCGAAACATTCAGTCAAACTGAGATGAGCTCATGCAGCCCCTTGATCCCCCCAAAAAGGTGATCACACTTTTAGACGAGCCCAATTCCATGAAAAATACATATATATTTGTTTTGCCCTTACTTAGATCGAAACAGAAAGATGATGGTGCAGAGAGAAGTTTCTTACCTTGCTTGAAGCTGCTTGGCCCACATATTTAAGACTGATTTCTGTGTGGATTTCACTGCACCATCGGTTAACTTCTGGGCTTGAATTCGCTTAGTCTACAGAACAGGTTAGATGAATAAATTGCATATTTATTTTGAGCATGTACAGTAACTGCACAGGGCTAAATTTTACAGGGAAAAAACCACAAGTCTGCAAGGCTAAAAGTAACTTGAAAAATTAACATTTATGATAAATTAATATTTTCAGCGAAAATCAACCAAATACAAAGCGGCCCTTGCTTGAACAATAATTATTAAGTTTATTTAGGTTAAAAAATAAAAAAAATAAAAAAGTTTCTAACCATCATTTTCTGTTTGAGGTTCTCCCCGACTGCTTTAAGCATTTGAGTGATATGGACGGTGGGTAAAATCTCCATGGAGGCGGTAGAAGACGTCTGTCCATCACTGTTGAGTATATCGTCTTCATCTTCGTAGACATCTTCATCTTCATCTTCATCTGCCTCGATGTTGGCTCCTGGGAGGACTGCTAGTTCAGCATTAAAGAAACCAAATCAAATCTTTTTTTCTTAAGTAACTTTTTTCCTAATCAGTGTTTAACAGTGCCAATTTAAACTTGTAACAAAACAAAATCTCTGATTTGTTTTACGACACTATACCCTGTGTAACCCAACCAACTTGGTTGTTATTCCGTTTATGAACAGTTAGACAAAAATTATTTAAGCATGAACAACGACTCTCCTGAGCTCATTAACAAAAATAAAACAATTAAAAGCAAGTTTTGTTTTGGGATAAAAAAAAAAAGAAACGGAGAAATCACATCCCTGCTATACTAACCTCCTTTGAAGAGTTTCTTTGGCCTGAGTGAACCAGTCAGTCTGTTCGCATCCTCAGACCTCCCCACCTCCTCCTCGTAATTATCTTCCTCCTCCCCCTCCTCCTCATTGTCACTTGTAAAGAGATTGCCGTATTTCCTCTTCAGAGATGAAGAGCTCGGTCTTGGCCAGGTTGAGGGTCCTAGAATATAAACATGATCAATGCAAGTATTATAAAAAACCTTTTCTAAAAGGTTTTGAACACAATGAGGTATACTTAACCATTTTGCTCAACGTAAAGTTGAGATTTCCCTCCTAAAGACAAATTATTATAGAGCATCTGTATACCATGTAAAAATATAGCATTTGTTTTCTGCACCCCCAACTTTGTATTTTAAGAAATCTTCAAGTCAGCCATGAGGTTTTTATTCTGACAACATTTTGATGAAGACGACTCATCTGGACACCCAGAATCAATACGTTTTTGTTAAGGTTTTGAAACTTACAGTGCTATATAGAGAAGATGAGAGCTGGATTTGAGCATAGCTATTTAATTTAAACTCAGAAGTTTTAATAGTAACACGAACAACATTCTATTGAAATGCATTTAATTGTTTAAAAAATTACCTTTTCTGAGCCTTAATGGCCGAGGCATTCATTTCTGAGCCGAAAAATTGCTTTATGTCTTTAAAAAAGCTTGCTTTACTGATACAAAACGTTTTTTTTACTAACGGTTTTATTTTATCCTCAGCAAAAATATAAACAAACTTGTTTAAAAGCAGTTTGAGTTTGTGTGCATTGTTTCTGTTGTGAAACACTGTGCATGTGTCTATTTAATATTTCAGTGATGTCTTTCATTTGGACTAAAAAAATTATCCTGTGAGGAACATTCATAAACACCGTCATTTCTTCAGATAAGCCTTTTACTTCTGTGTCCAAATGACCAGCACTTACTAGCATTTTGTAGTATTTTCTCCTTTTTATTCATGTGAAAGTAAGTAAGTGCTAAAAAGAAAAGGATTTACTTTTCATTAAAAGTAGATACTTTTAGCATTTTAGTAAATACTTTCCAGTAAAAGCTTTTACTTCCTTTTATTCATATGGATGGTAGTAAACACTTGATATTTTCAAGTAAAAGAAAAATCTAGTTTTTATGCATATGACCCAATATTCCAGCTATGTTTGAGAATTGAAATATTATTCCAGAGTCGAAAAATAGAAAAATACCAGATTTCAGAATGTCCTGTTCTTGGTTCGGAAGATTCACATCCTCATCAGACTCTGGGTCACAGTCAAATGTCACCTGAAAATAACAGATACAGAAGTCAAATCGAAGAGCGGGTATACATTTAATGACTTGTCTTGGCCTGAAAGGAGCACCTGCTGGGAGTTTCTGTTCAGCAGAGTTAGGGTTCGAGAGTTCCATTGGGTTTCATCTACATTTTCTTATGAATTTGATTTGAAGTATAAAATAAAATACATATAAAATGAGTAGGGTAGGTAGATGGCCTTAGCTTTCGATCCAAACCGGACCTTCTTCAGAGGCAATTAAAAATATATATTATACATATTGCTTATTTATTTTACTTATTTATTATTTTTATTATTATTATTATTGTTTATTTATTAATTAATTTATTATTTTTTTAGGGGGGGGATTTTAAGAAAAAAATGTTGGTGAAAAAAGAAGAAGAATGAAATCACATCCCTGAATACCTTACCTTTGGTGATTTGCCGATGCTGTTACATCTACTGGAGTTTGTAGAGTGAAGACTAAGTCGTGGGGTGACTAGATCAGCAATGTACTGACTTGCCATCCAGTCATCAACAGAGGGCATAAGAGGGCAGAGATCTTCTGGTTCACTGATGGGCTAGGGTGGTAAGAAGAGATGGACAAGATGATTAAATGCACTGCAGGGACGTCTTTGGTAATATTGTCAAAGACAAGTATTCTCATTCGGTGAATCCCAATCAGGCATTCCACTTTTCAGCTGATATCATCTTTTTATTTTCAAAACATTACCATAGAAAAGTGTACAAAAGGCGGTGTGATCGGCCATTTCCCATTTTTTTTGCAATTAGAAAGTTGCATGTCTGCCGACATATGCATAAAATAACACATTTGTGAACATTTGGACTCAATTGGTCATCAAAGTTGCAAGAGAACAATGAAAGAAAAAACACTCTTGTTGCACAAATTTGTGTGCTTTCAGATGCCCTAAAAAGGGCTTCAGATTAAGTTTTTAAAGGTTTGTTATTTTCTGCATATGTTGGGATACACCAAGAGAGAATACTGGTCTTTGACAATTACCAAAGGTTTCCAGCCATCGATTTCACCAAACTCTTCCTAACTTAGGATTAATCTTAGGACTTAGGATGATTTAAGTTCCATATCCAAAGACGTTAGGACACATTGAACCCATCCTAAGTTAGGACGGGTTTACTCGTCCTAACTCGAGATAGGATTAATCCTAGCGTTTCGTGAAATCGGCTGCAGTGCCTTTTAAAGGTTCACCACTTACTTCTAAGATTTCTTTTGGTAACAACTGAGGTTTGAGTATTTTTGTTTTTTAAAAATGGCTGCAGATCACTCTCGGTTTACCTGAGTAATGTTTTCCTTTCTAGAAGGCTTGTCAATCACTGTGGTTTTGTTGACAGCCTTTTGACATGGTTGGCTGTCACCGATGCCTGCACTTTCCTCCCTATAGTAATGCACAGATACCCCCACGTCATCTTCATTATTATCCGAGTCAGGCGAGACGATCTGTTTCTTCTTCCTCTTCTTGGGTTGGTTTGGTGGCAGCTGAGGAGACAAACCAAAAGTGTAAACAAAAAGAATTTCAATGAAGAAAACAAATATTTTCACAAATCAATTATGTTTAGTAATTATAAAAGGCTTTAAAGGCCCTGGACACTATTGGTAATTACTCGAAATAATGGTTAGCAAAAAAGCTGTTGATCATATAAAACATTGTAAAAAACGGCTCCCTCCGAAGTAACAGTTTTTGCGAAAGAGGTAATTTCTCAATCCATTAATAATTAAATACTTCAGGCCTTCATGAAGCCTTTTATGGATCTGAGAGCACGCAAAGTTGTGTAAAAGGGTGTTTTTTTTTCATTGTTCTCTTGCAACTTTGACGACCAATGAGCCTAAATTTTCACAGACTTGCTATTTGATGCTAGTGTTGGGAAGTTTAGAATAATGTTCTTTGACAATTACCAAAGGTGTCCAGTGCTTTTTAAAATGACCGACCTGACTGACTGGTTTTAGTTAAAATTTACTAAGGTCTTGAAGAAAATGATTGAAGCTATACCTTAGTTCTCTTTTCTGCTTGTCTCTTTGGTTTCTTCACTGTGTCCAGTTGCAGCATAGACGTTGATGTCACCCACTGTTGGTTTGGATTCTTGGAGTATGTTGAAACCTAGAGTGATATCAAAATACAAAACATCAAATCCTTTATGGCATGTTAATCCGGAGGTCGTTGGTACGAATCCCACTCCTAGTCAATTCTTTGTTCAACCCCAAAGTTGCTCTCAGAGAACTGTCTTTCTTTATTCTACTACCGCAGAGTAGATTTATCAGATGTTCGGGAGACTTCTCAGTTCTGAAAAGAACTGTCCTGCTTTTTAACTACTACTGGATTGAAGAAATTACACACCTCTGTGATGCAGGGATTCGAGTCGCTGCTTACGAGAAAAAAAAAGTCTGAAACTGGTATCCAGGTATTATTAGCAGGTACATTGAATTGATGGCATGTCAACCTTTCGATAACCACTGGAGTTATAGGTCCTTTTCGAAACCACGGCTTCGGTTCCGGATTCGGCTCAGGCTAGCTTGGCCTGAAGTTGTTCGGTTCCGGATTCGGCTCAGGCTAGCTTGGCCTGAAGTTGTTCGGTTCCGGATTCGGCTCAGGCTAGCTTGGCCTGAAGTTGTTCGGGTCCGGATTCGGCTCAGGCTAGCTTGGCCTGAAGTTGTTCGGTTCCGGATTCGGCTCAGGCTAGCTTGGCCTGAAGTTGTTCGGTTCCGGATTCGGCTCAGGCTAGCTTGGCCTGAAGTTGTTCGGTTCCGGATTCGGCTCAGGCTAGCTTGGCCTGAAGTTGTTCGGGTCCGGATTCGGCTCAGGCTAGCTTGGCCTGAAGTTGTTCGGTTCCGGATTCGGCTCAGGCTAGCTTGGCCTGAAGTTGTTTTGAACTACGCGTGCTTCACGAACACGCTCCAGGGCTTCAGACAAGAAAAGGAGACTGAAGTCGAATTCAAAGCCGAAGCCGTGGTTTCGAAAAGGGCCATAGATTCACAGCTGGAGCTTTTGGGAAAAGAGTAGGAATATTGTTAGGTGCCTAGATCTAGCTTCTGTATTTTTAATGTAAAAAATAAAAAATAAAAACAAATAAGGTACCTTTTGTTTTGGTTTCTCAGTGAGCCAACTCCTTTCACTGACTGCATCTGTCTCCAATGATATTCTCTTCTTGGATCGAGTCAAACTGTCATCTGCATCTTGTCTCCTCTTCCTGGAGTAAAGCACGGCGTCTTCTTCAGAAGAGGGTTGAGATCTGTCTTTGGGCAATTCTTCTCCCGATTCAGATCCACTTCAAGATAAATTAAAATCGAAATTGATTACAATGATGGTGTTTACAAAGCGCCAAATGGAACTTTATAGATTTAAAGCTTGAACAAAAAAAGTGAAGAAAAAAAAATACTGTTCCAGGCAATCTCCTAGAAAAAAAAGGCATTCACATTTGAATGTTAACATTTTTCGTTTGTGGATCGTAAGACATTGTTATAAAAATGACTCATGTGCTACCAAAGTTGTCCTGCAGCACGCACTGCAGTTGGTTGCCTCCAAGTTGCCTGCACAAGTTGCCTCGTGTGACAAGGCCTTAAGTTTGATGTTTCAAAATTATAATGAAGAGAAATTTTTTGAAGCTGGAGCACTTTCTTTATAACATTTTCAATGGGCTCAATTGTTAAATGCGCTAATAATTCCTTATAGACCTTTATGCACATGACGTCATTTCAGTCGGACGCCCTCACCTAGAGATCAAAATGAGGTTGTTCATTTGCCAATCCTGTGCGCCACACAGATGTGTATGCGTGGCGCACAGGATTGGCAAATGAACAACCTCATTTTGATCTCTAGGTGAGGGCGTCCGACTGAAATGACGTCATGTGCATAAAGGTCTATACGAAATTATTTGATTGTTTCGTCACCGTTTTACCGCAAAGATGGCGGCTGGATGACGTCAATGGTCTATTAGTGTAGTTATTATTATTACCTGTCTTGAGACTGGTAGTTTATTGTGGGAATGTTTCTACGTGGGCGAGCTGCTGCTATTCCCTTGCCGGACTTCTTAACCATTTTCTAAAACACAAAAAACAAATATATAAAAAATTAACAAAGTTTGAAATATTCCCACTGGACCACTGACCCAAGTCCAGTATTAGAATGAAGGACAGTAAAATCTTTCAGCCAAACAAGTCCAGCAATCTAGCAATTAAGTTTTTACCAAGAATTTACCCAATTCACCTGCTGTCCTCATCACTACAATTCTTGTTGTGCCATTTTGTGAGTCAATGTCCTTGTGCGTTCCGTTGTACAGTGTAATGCAAATTTTTAGGCAATGCAGCAGTTACATGCTTACCAGTTTTACTTGCTTACCAGCTCATTCCCAAATGTTCTTTGACGACACAGTGTTTTCTGCGTTGAATCCCAAAATGGTGCGACTTGCACACAGGGGTAAAATCACACCAATATTATTTTTTTTATTCAGCCCAGTTCATACTTTCTGCGAATGCGATACAAGTTTTGATGTCACAAACTTGTTACCAATACTTCACATCAATTGACTCATGCTCAAATCCTGTGAAACATTTGCTGCGAAAACAACCAAGTGAAAAAATTTGCTTTGCACTCGCAGGAGGTTTGAACCAGGCTTTAAGAGAATCTTAATTGACAAACCTGGCACATCTTGCTGAAGTTCTCGACAGAAATCACATCTTCATCCAGTCCTTCAGATCCGTCATCATCACATCTGCGTCTTGCACTTTCTCTAGTGGCAATCTCCTCCGACTCCTCCTCAACGATCTGAGATCCAAAACTCCTTGAGTTAATCAATGACGCACTCTTGTTGTCCTCTCTTAGTTTCTTTGAGACGGTTGAGGTGAGTGGCCTCTCCTGCTGGTTGCCTGATGAAGAGAGTTTAATGGATTGCGTTACAGACGCAAGTTGTTGGCGTTTTCTTGTCGTAGACAACATAGTTGGTGTCATCATGGGAGATACTCTTTCTTTTTGGACTCTTGCGACGGATGTAACAGATGATGTGCTGGAGGGACAAGGTTTCTCTTGCTTGTTTCTTAAGACCGATAGCACTGGGGAAGCAGAGCGGCTAAGTTTTTCTTGGTGATGGTTTGAGGCAGATTGGACGGCTGGTGTCATAGAGGGACAGGATTTCTCTTGCTGGTTTCTTGACGACGATAGCACTGGGGAGGTAGAGCGGCTAGGTTTTTCTTGGTGACGTTTTGAGACAGATGTGGGAGCTGGTGTCATGTCTAGGTCTTCTTCTTCATCTTCTTCAGAGATTGTTATTACTTTTGGCTTTGATGCACTGCAAATTGATCAATATAAGGAGTTAGGATCCTGAAATCCGCCAAAGAAAATCCTTCTAAGTAAAAGAACTATTATTTAAAGCCATTGGACCCTTTCGGTAAACAGTATTGTCCAAGGCCCACACTTCGTGTATCACAACTTCTATATCAAATAACAAATCTGTGAAAATCGGGGCTTAATCGGTCATCGGAGTCGGGAGGAAAAAACGGGAAAACCCACCCTTGTATCCGGGCGTTTCACCGTGTCATGACATGTGTTTAAAATAAATCCGTAATTCCCGTTAACGAGAATTTATATTGTTTTACTGTTTTCTCAAAAAGTAAAGCATTTCATGGAATAATATTTTAAGAGAAGTATTTCACCACTACCTTCTGTAAACCCTGTAAGTTATTTGTAAATCTGTGAACTTTTTGTTTGTTTTCTGTACCGAAAGGGTCCAATGGCTTTAAAGCACTTTTCACAATTTAAAATCACAATAGTTCTATGCTTGTGGAGGGTCCTTGATTATCAAATTGATCAATGCACTATAAACAGCTTAAAATTACTTTCTCTACTGGTCAACACCTTACCTTTTTACAATGATCTTCTTCGTTGGCGACATCCCCAAACTCCTTGGCACCTTTGGTGGCAGTTTCTTCCCCTTCGCAGGTTTTGGTTTCCTCGTTGTCTCGACATCCTTTACTATCTTCAGTCCTCTCTCGAAGAACTGCCTCTGTTGAGTGGTTAATGTACCTATGAAGTCGCTCACTTCCTCGTCGCAATACTCGTCGTCCGAATCAAGATTTCTTGGTAAGAGAGGAAGTTGTGGTAAGGATCCTCTTGGCATTGGTGCAGCATTTCTTGGTTGCTCAATATCCGAGAGGTCTTCATCACAACTAGATGACGGTGTCTTGGTGTTCTTTTTGGCTGGTACATTAATTGGTTGCTCGTCGATCTTTTCGGCACATTTCTTAGACTTAGATGATTTCTTTGGTTGCCATCTGGATGTGGTTTTTGGTTGCTCGATATCCGAGAGGTCTTCACAGCTAGATGGCGATCTCTCTGTGTTCTTTTTAACGGGTACATTAATCGGTTGCTTGTCGACCTTTTCAGCACATTTCTTAGATGATTGTTTTGGTTGCCATCTGGATACGGTTTCTGGTTGGCCAATATCCGAGAGGTCTTCATAGGTTATTGGGGAACCTACGATATCATCAATGACCTCGATTGGACTTAGTGCATACTTTGTTTTCTGTGGTGGCTTTTGTCTTGAGATGTCTCTTGATCTTTCAATATCCGACAGTTGTTCTGGACTCTTCTGCTGCTTCTTTCTTGGCTTGTTGATTGGAGCTTTCTTCCGAGGTTTAACACCTTTCACGGCTGGCTTAGTTTGCTTCTTCCTGCCGCGAATCTGTTTACTTCTCCCTTGGGTCGAGGTACTCTCACTATCGTTGAAGTCGTAAACCGAGATGTCTTGAACATTCTGACTTGCCGATAGAAACGGAGGACTCTTGTCCTTAGTGGTTGAGGTTTTCTTGGCTGAATAAAAAGGACTTCTGATTGCCGACTTGGATCGAGCACCTTCTTCCAAGTCAACGAAATCATACACAGACAAGTCATGAGTATTTGGACTTATGTTCTGGGAGGCGGTTGGTCTATATGGAACTCGAACTGGTATCTTTTCCGAGTAAGGGTGTGTTAATTCTCCTGCAGTTGAACTGACAGCCTTAGTGGTCCCTTTTGGCTTCCTGATGGCGTCATCTGTGGAGCATTCGGACTTTGACAGGTGACTATCAGAGTTGGTTGCTGCTCCGAGCTGACTCTGGGTCAGAATCTTCTCCTTGGCCTTGTTGGCGGCAGCACGCCGATTTCTCGTCTTAGGCTCAGGGTTACTTGTGACAGTCTTGCCCGGTTTTCCTCTTTGAGCGACTTGCTTCTTGCCCTTGACAACTTCTTTTGGAGCATTCTTCTTAGGTCTTCCTCTTTTAGGACGAATCTCCATCTGGGATGTGAACTCCAGTTGAGAAAGCTCTTGGCTTGACTCGGGGGTCTTAGATTTTTTGCGGAACGCTCTAGAGGGTGGCATGCTGGTGAATTTCTTTGGACTTGCGTCTTGAGTCTGATTTGTTGTGGCTTTGATCTTGTCACTAAGGCTTGTTGGTTGATCTTTGATGATTTCATTCTTCTTGCTGGGTTTGATGGAAACATCTTTTCTTGAGGAGGTTCTCATTTGCTCATCTTCTTCATCATCAGCATCTGATTCTTCATCTATTCCATCAGATGTGTCGTTCGGACCACTTGTTGACGAACCATATTTTGCTTTCTGATTAACTCTGTTGCCTCTTTCTTTAGCATTTTGACGACTGGGGTTTTTGTTTCCCACTGGAAGAGGAGACTTTTGGGCGTCTCTTGGTCTAAGCATTTGTCTTACTTGTGACTCCTCATCGTGTTCTAAAATAAAGTATAAAAAAATGTAAAACAAATTGTTTTAAAGGAGAGAAGGCTTTATCAATGTTCTTTTCAAATTAAGAAAATAGAATTAACTGTTTGCAAACTGCTTTCCAACCAAAAGGACCTATGGTATATACAAAAAATAGTTAATGGCCTGAAGTTTCGACCCTAGTAGAGTCTTTCTCGAAGGCTAAAAAAGACTGCTAGGGTTGAAACGCAGGCCATTCAAAACTAAGTAACCAAATAACTGAGTTCATTATTCATAAATTAAACATACTGTGATTAAAAAAAAAAAAATAATTTGCCTGGTTTAGGATCTCCATTCACTTTTCATGCTTGGAAAAAGTTTGATGTTTTCTTGCCAAACAGTTTCCGAAACAATGATTTCCAAAATAGTATAACTTCAAACACAGTTTTCTCCAAACATAAAAGTTTGGCTGCAGTGGAAAAATTTGTCCTAGGTGATTGAAAACGATGATGATTGTAATTAACTTTTTACCATTCATGTTGGGTGTAGTGCCCTTATTGCTCCTGCTGTGACTAGTCTGTGCACTCTCTTCAGTCAAAGTACTTAGAGATGGACTCTTGGTGACTGAGAATGGTGGAACACAACTTGATTTATCCAAGGTCCTGAAATAATCCATCAATCAAATACTTTAGTTTAGTCCAATACAAACTTTAACAAGTGGGTGTCATGGATGGTTTACGACAGTGGACTCAAGTTCCATAAAAAAGAAAAGAAAAAAAAAGAAAAAAAAGACAGGAGAAAGGTTGCAAGACAACATCGATGAGTGGAACAGGCTTGGACTTTGCCAAGTCACAGCGAGCTGGTCGCAGTCTTGGGTGCCCAAACAACCATCAGTGTTGCGGGATAGATCGAAAAGAAAGCTTAAAGGGCTTGGGTAGTTTTTATAGGACACAAAACACAATTTCCACAGATTAAACTAAAACGATTTGAATATAGTGATGGTAGACTACTTCCTTTAAAATATTACTTGCTGAGGTGCTTAGTTCTTGAGAAATGAGTAAAACAAAAGTAAATTTTATCTCTCAGGAGGAGAACATTATTTTAGCTTGCACAACGTACTTACACGACTCTCCTGAAAATATCGATCTGTGATTTTCACTTTTTCTCTCAAAAACTTGTCGACTAATGAAGCTGAAACTCCTACAGGTTAATTACATACATCTTCATCCACAGTAAGTAGGGATTCATGCCATGGCCTAAAACTTGATCTACAAAAGTATAAAACCCTTTAACTTACCTTGAAGTAGACTGATCTTGGTCTGTTTGTAGGGGCTGTCCAGAGGGAGGAAGTGACTCAGGAATAACTTCTATACTCTCTTGGGTCGGAATGGAACTTGGGATAACCATTTCTAACAAAAAAAACAATAATCAGAAAAGTGAAATGAATTACAAGATTATTTTCAATCAAAAAAATTAAACGAAGTAAAAAATACGTGAGGCACCGCTTCGACAATGTCAACTTTATGTTACTGTGGCTGGTAACCTGTTTCTGTTAAGCAACACTTTTCTGTGCTAAGCTAGTTTTTTGTGCTTACAGGCTTTATGAAACTGGGCCCATGAGCAGGATATTTTTAATCTTACCTGCATCAGTGTTATCTTGGTCCCCTTCATCCGACCCCATCATCATCCCTCCTTCAGTGTACAACCTAAACTTCTTCCGAGACAGTTTCTTTGCATCAGTCACTTCTTTGGGACCATTTGCTCCATCGACATCTTGCTTGGCAGATATCTCATCGCTTTGAGGCCCTGCCAGGTTCGACATACTGCTAGCTCGTAGAGTTTGAGTCACGTCATCGCCACGTGACCGGAGCTGTCTCTTGTCTTGCGTCGAATCCTGTTTGGATTTCTTACTGGCTGAAGTTCCAGGATCAGACTTGCTTCCGTCTTGACGCTTCCCTCCTCCTCCTAACCCTCTTCCTTCCTGACAATTCTCTCTTCCAGAGGTCTCTTTACGCCGTCTCCCAACTTGAAGGAGTTTCTGTCGGAGCAGATCGGGGGTACAGGTAGAGCCGATACTGACCCCGGAGGATGAAGAAGCTTTCTTGTGGATGGAGGATGAGAAGGTAGCATTGGACTCATTGCCGCTATCTGTATTTGTTTTGTCGCCGACCACAATCTGTAAAGGTGTTTTGACCCTCTTGACTGTAGGTGGGGTAGGCTTGACTGGCGTCTTAGGCTGGATGAAATCTAGGTAATATAAATCATGCAAAATAGTGAACTCTTCCAGGAGCAAAAGATAACTTAAAAAAGATAACTGTACCACAAGCCCAAGTTTTTGAGAAAGAGTCACTCAAATAACAAACGACTTCAGGCCTAAAGCCTTTGTTTTAAAAGCATCCTGAAAGCACACAAATTTGTGCAACAAGGATGTTTTTCTTTCATTATTCCCTTAAAAATTTGGATGGCCAATTGAGTTGAAGTTTTCACAGATTTTGCATGTCCATGCCAGGGGTTTCACCAAACTCTTCCTAACTTAGGATTAATCTTAGGACTTAAGCCCAATTAAGTTAGGAAGCATAACCCATTCGAAGTTACTCGTCCCAACTCAAAGTTACTCGTCCTAACTCGAGATAGGATTAATACTAGCGTTTTTAGTGAAATTGGTTGCAGTTCCTTTCAGAGGGGACAAGAGAGACCGAAATGGTGTGAAGCACTATGTGCCATTTATTTTTACTTTCATGTATTACCTGACTTCTTGGCGAGAGATCTGTTGGAGGGTACATGAGTCGTAGATGACACTGAAGATGTTTCACTCATCATCCTGCTTGGGGTTCTCATTGGGCTGAGTGGAATGGAAACTTTGTGCGTGATTGAGTCTTCAGCAGTCCCAACTCTCTTCACCTTCAAAAATAAACAAATAAAAAAAGTCCTGCCGTCGATTTCACCAAACTCTTCCCAACTTAGGATTAATCTTAGGACTTAGGACAGGTTCAGTCCCGTATCCAAATACGTATGACCAATTGAACCCATTCAAAGTTAGGACGGGTTACTTGAGTTAGGATTAATCCTAAAGTGTCAAGAAATCGGCCGCAGATGATTTAAAAAAAAAAAAAAAAAAAAAAAGAAGTTCGCTTTTGGAAACTGATCACCAACAAAAAATACCTATAGTACAAATGCCCCCAAAACAACAAAATTCTTCTCTTCAAGTAGCTCTTAAAAACTTACATAATTTGCAAAAATATACAGGACATACTTTGCTAGGTAGTTCTATCTGCAGTTTGTTTTCTTCTCAAGAAATAAAAGAAGCAAATTTGTTGGCTTTTTTAAAATCGATGTAAGGGTTCCCCCCCCCCATATTTGTTTAATTAATATTCTTTATCCCGATGCAAACTAAACATTAATTAAAAACAGTTAGCAATGTAAAATCACTTGGTCTCTGTCACCTTTTTTTGTATACTTACCGGTACAGATGACCTTGCTGAATGACCATGGGGTCCTGATGGATGGTGGGAGATCCCAGATGAGGGCTCCAAGGGTACCCTCACTGGGGGTGGCATAACAGGTCCTGATGGGCGTGGGCCAGCACCCTCCTCTAGCCCATAGATCCTAGCACTCTGTATAGAGACCGTGTCACTACCCTCATCAGCCGAGCGGATGTTTCTTTGCGGACCGGGACTGTCAAACTCATCGCGATGGACTTGAATATTGATCTGGCTGACGGATGCTTTATATTTGGAGTTTCTTGAACGCTCTTTTCCAAACACAGCTAGTACCGGTGTTGCGATGTCTAGCTGTGAATCAAAGAGGATTCTGACTTGTCTATCACCACTCGTACAGAAAGCCACAAGGTTAGAGGGCGGTACATTCAGGGTTATGAACAACGCTTGACGATCACCTTTTTCTGATGGTAACAAAACAATACAAATGATGTTAAGAATTAAGAGGTTCGTTTTCCAAATCCAAAAATAATTTAGATGTTACTCGGTTTTCAGATGTAAGTTTCATTTGTTCATGTTTCTACTAAGTGTTGGTAAGCTTGTTAAAAAACATAATAATTTTTATTTTTTAATTTAATATGTCCTTAATTTAATTTTGGAATGATCTTGTTTACCTGTGTGATAGAATTTTTCCACAGACTCCTTCCGTATGGTGACAGTCTCCCACATCCCTGCTTCCTACAAATTATCAGAATCAACTTTTAAGAAATAACATATCAGTTTTCAAACTTTATGAGAGGTTTGGGGACTTAAAGGCACTAGACACTATCTGTTATTACTCAAAATAATTTATTACATAACAATTTACTTGGTAGCAAGCAATGGAGAGCTGATGATAGTACAAAACATTGAGAGAAACAGCTCCCTTTGAAGTAACATAGTTTTTGAGAGAGGGGTACATTCTCACTCAAATATTAAAAGACTTTAGGTCTGAAGCCTTTTATTATGCATCGTATGATCTGAGAGCACACACATTGTGCAATAAGGGTGGTTTTTCTTTCATTATACTCTTGCATCTCTGATTACCAACTGAGCCACAATTTTACAGATTTGTTATTTCATGCATATGTTGGGATAGACCAAATGAAAATACGGGTCTTTGACACTTACCAAAGATGTCAAGTGTCTTTAAGACTTTTGATAACAAAAGTCACTTGTTTAAAAACAAGTGATGGATTGACTAACCTGATTATTCTCACTGTTTACATCTTCAGCAATGTACAGAGTGATGGTGTTACTGACCGTGTTGAAATCCACCCAGAAATCTTTCAGGTTTACATCAAGGGGACATTTCAGCTGTCAATCAATCAATCAATCAAGCAATCAATTAACCAATCATCAAGCAATCAATTACAAGTGGTGTGTCATGGCCTAGTGGTTAAGAGTGCCACTCAAACTATGGTAATGACACCTGTGTCCTTTAAGTAAGACACTTAACCACCATGCTTCCTCCCTCAGGATGGGTAGTAAAGCCATTGGTCCCTTGGTCCCCACTGACTACTTGATGAGAATTAGTATTATACATTCACTGAAAGATAGCAAACTTTATTGACAAGTTCCTTGTTTCATACCAATAGAAATCCAATTTTGTACCTTCATCAAAAAAAATAAAATATCACCTGTCTGATGCAATTGCAGAACTTTATTTAAAAATGTATTTCTGTAAAAATAAAATTTATTAACCCCCCTCCCCCCCCCCCCCCAAAAAAAAAAAACAGTGAAGTAGAATGGATCAGTATCACTAATAGAAATTTAGAAATAGATCAAAAAAATCATAAAAATTAAAAGTTTAATTGAAATATTAATTTTCACTGCACTACATGTGAAAATGATACCCAAATAGATGAGCATAAAAAATACCTTGAATGATCCAAGATATGCACTTATGCAAGGCAGGGAGAACACACTAGAAGAAAAAAAAACATGGATGTTATTATCTTTTTCGTTTTTTATGATGTTAAACAACTACCTGAGCGGAATGTTTTCAACAGAAGTGGTATTTTTACTTGTTTATAATGCACTTGTTCACCATTTTAATGTAATTTTGATATGTGTACACTTCTGAACTTTTCGTAATTATCGAGTAAAAAATCAGGCCCCTACCTAAAGGTTTTTTTGAAAAACTAAAAACACTTCTGCCGTTGAGAGCGGGCGTCAAAGGACAATGCCGCTGACGTCATTTGTGGGAGTTTGCTTTGTTATACATCCACGCTGCAACAAAGCGGCTTTATCTACTTATGACGTTTTTAGAGTGATTACGTAACGGGGCTTTTCGCAAATCTCGCAGAAAAGCTCTGGACAAGGGCATACAAAATGATTGTTTTTTTACTCAATTGAAACCTATTTATAATCATATGACTCGATTTCCTTATTCATCGAAAACTTTTTAAGTGGAATTCAGCAAAGTTCACGACTTGAAATTTTCGTTCGAGCAGGTCTTTAAAATTCTGAATCTTCTAATTAATTAATATTGAAAAGGAATTACAGTAAAGTTTGCTGGTTAAGTTGATGGTTTTGGGAAGCAACAGGTGTTAAAAAGGCCTCAGTATTTTGTTTAAGTATCTTCCTAAATATTGAAGGGAAAATAAGCTCTAGTTTGCTGGTTCAGTGGATGGTTTGAGAAGCAACACGGTAGAGGTTGTTAAAAGTCTCAAAAGTTTAAATGCTTATATAAGAAAGAAAGACATTATAAAAGAAAGCTATTTTAAGCAAACTATTATAATACTTACAAGTAAGCAAATGAACTAATTGTATATAAAATAAATAAAACAAAAAATCTACCGGTACATTCAATCTTATATTGAATCTTGTCTGTAAAAATAAATACAGGTACACACTTCAATTCACGTCAAACAATTATTTCCATGCTTTATAAACATTTCCAAAAACTACATAGCCAAAATATTATTTTAAATAGGTGACAAAACAAAACTTTTTTTTTATCTCACTCACCTTCTTTTCTTCCCAATAGATTCATTCACATAGTTAAGAAACTTGCGGCAATCCTGTCAGGATTGAGAAATAAAAAATCATCTTAAATTGACAAGAAATATGTTGGCGGTACCGCGCTGTTAAGCTTAGTTCTCAAACTGGCTTCTCACAGATTCAATAATAAAATAATAATAATAATGATAATGATAAGTCCTGTTCAGGAAAATTTGTCTTTGTTCAACCAATTTATTTTTCAAATTAACCCATTCAGTTTCCCTTGAGGTTTATTGCAAGATAAAAAAAAAAAAATACATAAATACAAAAGAAACAGCATGAAATGTACTCCTACCGCTTCGAATGTTTCATCTTTGATCTGCATAAAAGCTCCAGCGAAGTCGTTATCAGTAAACCACTGATGAGCAAGCGTTGATCTATCTGCCCTCTTAACTATCCTCACTAGAGACTCTGTGCAGGCAACTTGCATTTCAAAATCTCCAGCCGTTGTCAAAAACTCTGCCATTGATCCCCTAAAACAAGATTTAAAAAATTACAGTTATAGAGTATCCCCAATAAACAGCTTGTTGAGAAAAACAGTTACATTGGCCTAAAGGAAGTCTTGGTACAAGACAGTGTTCATTATCACTCAACTTTTTTGATTCCCCATTCTGTGCACATTTCTATCGAACAATAGAGCGTATCGAATAACCCCTCTTTTGCTATGAAAGTGGCCATAAAGTATGCGCGTATTAACGCATTCATCAATGAAGCACGCAGCACTCCTGGTTTGATCATAGAATAATATTATTATAATACCCAAGGGACTTTATTTCATGCACGCACGCATATGCACATACTCACAGACGCTGGTAAGACACTGCTCTAGAATTGCAAGGGTCGTGGGTTCGAATCCCACCCGAGTAATAAAAGCCTGTGATTTTGTTTTCACAGAGCTTGGGAAAGTACTGGATAAAGTGCTAACACACATCGGTGTAATGAAATTAATAAACTTACATAAGCTTAACATTGGGTAGAAAGTTGTGAAGTTCCTGAACTGCTTCGCTATCACATCCATCCAGGAGAAGATTCAGTGTCCGTAACGCCTTCCGGAAACAAAACAAGAATACAAAATTAATGTCGTCAAACTTGCACCAGTGGATCATATGGGGTTTCTCTCCTATTGGACCAACGCATTCCAGTTATGCCCCCACAACTGGGAAATTCTTCAGTAAAAGTATAGAGCAACAAAGCGGGGATGGGATTGCAGAATGTGAACATTCCTGAAAATGTTTCCCCTTGTTCTAGAACCAGGACCTCACAAAGATGTTACTGCAAGAAGTTAACAGACTCTGTGAATCACCAGAAAAATAAAAACTACAGGTGGACTGTCTCGATCTTTTGCCCTTTTATATAAAGACAGTGTACACTATCCATGTTCTTGAGTGTCTTTGTACAGCAAATGAAGCAAATCAAATCAATAAAACAAAGATAAAAATAAATATTATTGATGTAAACATCTAATAATAATAATAACCGTATTTATAACGCGCCTTTTGCCAAAGGATACAAAGCGCCAGGTATTATTACTGCAAGGAGTGGGGGCGATTTCTGAGATAATATAAGACCTAATCCTTAAGCACAATGTAATGGTTTACAAGGTGCTGTGGCGCAATATGCTGCCAATCCAGCCAGGAACACCGGGGCGAACCCCTTCTCTTTTCGACAAGTGCACTGGGTTCTTTTACATGCGTTTAAACAACACATGGGACCAACGGCTTTACGTCCCATCCGAAGGACGAAGCAATGGTTATGTGTCTTGCTTAAGGACACAGGTGTCACGGCTGGGGATTCGAACCCACACTCTGCTGATCTATAGGTATTTACACTTGTTACGATTGTTTGACCTCAAACACTTACTTCCATACGAACACGAAACTTTTTCTCAGAACACACAATCAGTTTCATGAGTTTCGTTGTGAATGCATTTACAGCCTCTCTCTTAGTATTTTCTGCGCAATCAGCAACATCCTTCAAGTGAAACAAATGATGAAAATATTTTAAACACAGAGCTTCCCTACTGCTTTGCTTTAAAGGCACTTGACACTTTTGGTAACTGTCAAAGACCAGTTGGTGCCAGTATTCTCACTTGATGTATCCCAACATATGCATGCAGAATCTGTAAAAACTTTGACTCGATTGGTCATTTAAGTTGCAAGAGAATAATGAATGAAAGAAAAAACACCCTTGTTGTACAAATTTGTGTGCTTTTAGATGCCTGACAAAAAGGCTTCAGGCCCGAAGTATTTTTGAGTGGAAAATACCTCTTTCTTAAAAACAACATTACTTCAGAGGGAGCCATTCCTCACATTTATATTTTCAATAGCTCTCCACAATCCACAAGAATGGCCTAGGGCCTGCGGTCAAATGTTAATTTCAAGCCTTGGGCCCAATTTCATAGAGCTGCTGAGCAAAAAAATCTGCTTAGCATGAAATCTTCCTTGATAAAAACAGGATTACCAACCAAATTTCCACATGATTTTCAGGATAAGCAAACAACAGTTGAATACCAGTAACAAGCAATATGCAACAAATGGAAATTTGGTTGGTAATCCTGTTTTTATCAAAGAATAAATTTCATGCTAAGCAAACTTTTGTGCTTAGCAGCTCTATGGATATGGGGCCTAGTCTCAGATTCTACTCACATTGATTGTCTCCATGATGACTTCCATGAGAGCATCAGCTGATGTATTTGTAACAGAACCGTCGGATTTGGAGACAAATTTCTGCGCCTCGTCCATGACATAAACTTAAAATAGTTTGGATAAAAAATTCAAAAAAGTCAGTGTGCTATATGTTTTGGTTAAAATCCAAACAGGAACAAGTTCTCTTCAACAGCCATGATATTTGGCACAAAATAGGGAAACAAAATGGAGTACAAGGGCTTACCTATAGCTATAATTAAGGCAGAGGAACTTCAGTAAACTTTTATTGTTATTTAAATAATACAAATTCAGTTTCTTTTCAAGGCAACAAAGTTGGAAATCGGTGGAAAACATCATGATGGCTACTTCACAAATCTTGTCTGTAAAGAAAAACTTATGAAGACAAATAAATAATAAGATCCAAGACAGCTTCCAAGAGTGTTAAAAACATGTACAAAATCTCACCTAGTAGGTTCATTAATCCATTTGAGAGGAGTACGGAAATTCCCTCTGGAAACTCAGGGAAATGTGCCAGGAACTGGATAGTTGAGACGACTACTTTTGCATCATCAAAACGTTTGACGGCAAGCTCCTGAGCAAAGCAAAGTAAATACAACAGTAATGGTAGTTTGCTTCGTTCAAAAACAAGGTGGCATGAGGAGGGAAAAAATCACAAAGTCTTAATTTAAAGAAATGGATTTATGTTTGAGACCATTCCTAAAAAGATTCTGTTGAAAACAATCATTTTGACAATGTTCTTTGTGACAGGTTAAAAAAAAAAAAAAACACCCTCTACAGAGAAATTTTAAGACTAAATAACATCATTTTCAAGGGCAGACATTTCTAGCTACCTCTTGCAGCAGGGTCAGTAACTTCTTCATCATCTCCACGGTGCATATTTGTGGTTCTGGATGCTCTCGATCATTTTGCTTCTCCATGAAGTTGTTGAGCATTTGAAAGTATGCAGCGCCCCTTTTCTTCGACATCATAACTCTCTCAAGCTTCAGTGTTCAGAAAAAAATGCATATTCCAATTTAATTTTATAGCACAAGAAACTTGCATCTAAGGCCGAGTCCGAATTCAGATATGGCTCAAGTACCCTTGTGCAAAGTCTCTTAGTGTGAAACGTAGGCCTATGTACCTACTGTGAAGTAAGCTTGCTGAAACTGTTGACGTGTATCACACTTTACTCTCAAATCTCTGATGTGTTTTAATCACTCGCCAAAGATTTGTTTCAACTGTTTAACCTTATATTTAAAACACAGGCCTTTAACTAAAAAATGGACCAAAAGGCTTGAACGGGAGATTTTGGACGGACGTTTTCAACAGTTCTTGGCGGTAGTGTGTGGGCTCAGACTTACTGTACGCTCACATTACTGAGCATGTTATAAACACGCTCAGAGCTGCAAAAAAGGGCAGTCGATATGTCTGCTGCTGCCACTGAGCCTTAATTTAAGACATTTTCTTTCATGTTCGCCCCCTCAATAAAATAACAAAATCCTGGTTATACCTTTGGGCTTGCCTTAAATCTGATGTTAACTCACCTCATGGTCTGGTTTCCCCATCTTCACCAGCACAGGCATTATTTATTGTGCGTGCAATCTTAATTAGGCTCCAGTCAATTACTATCAATCAAACCGCACAGAAGTCGAGCACTGAAGTAAAAAGTGAAAATCATGAAAATAGTACAAGGAACCATTGCCATGGCCATGCCAATTTCATTTAGGCCCTAATTATTGACCTTTGGTTGGAAAGGATGAACTTGAACTATTCACTACTACTAGTAGTATGTAGTAATACTATAGTATACACATAATGAATGTTTATGAGTGCAATGGTGCGAATATGTTCATGAGTTGAAAGATGGAATGTTCTATTCAACGAGGCGGAGCCGAGTTGAATGGAACATTCCAGCTTTCAACGAATGAACATATTCGCAGCATTGCACGAATGAAAAACATTCATTATTTGTTTTATATAACATCCAAGTAGATCTTTGTCATTTTGATTAAAAGATACAACTTTCAAAACAAACAATTTCAACTGTAGAAGCTGAATGCTAGTAATTTTACTATGCCTTCTTGCAGTAACACCTGCTGCGTTACCAAAGACACGCGCACGCAGTGATGTTTTTACTCAGCTTTTTCGTTCCATCCGAAAAGTACCATTGCACGCTGCCAGCGTGCAATGGTACTTTTCGGATGGAACGAAAAAGCACGGTGAGTGACTCAGCGTGCAATGGTACTTTTATTTGCTATCACGTGACGGACAATCCTCCAATCAAATGGCAAGGATCTGCTTGGGTGTTATATAATATCACTAATCAGACTGAAAATATGTTTTAGCCTATTATATTAATTAGGCCTATGTTTATCTACAAAAATAACAAGACATGTAATTTTGTAAAATGCAATCTGAACTTTGTATTGATTATTGTAGTTTCACTTACCCTACCCCACTTCACATTTTTTAGTTGGGCCTACAAAGTATAATATTTGAACCGTAAATGAAATAAAAAAATAACGAATCATGATGAATGAATATTATGTCTTATGAAGAGATGAAATTGAAAGAATGACACACTCAACTCAGGCTCAGTCAAGGTTGACATTGAACTGCTGACTGACACAATACAATAGACAGTCAAAATATTATGACATATCTTACATAGTTTATGAGGAAAATTGATGTTAGTTATAATTGAAATAACTAAAATGGGCTGGGTACTTCGACTTCCTTCGACTCGAGAACAACTCAGTCCATTTTATTTTTAGAAGAGGCAAGATTCTTATTTTTATAGTCTGTTGAACACTGAACTGTCACTGTTGTTATATTTATTTTAAATATGTTCTGCCTAGCATAGCATGGTGCCTATATTAAAATAATAAATATGATAATTGAGTCGGGGACCGAATCTCATGGAATGATGAGAACCAAAAACAGAACGTCAGTGACAGTGCCCATGGCAGTGCCGTGGTGAACCGTGAACCAGGCTAGGCATAATGAGAAAGAAAATTGACAATCAAACAAACAAACAAACAGCCGACATAGAGAACTAAATAAGGCAAAGACACTTACCCTGTGGTTTCTTGATAACAAATTGTCTTCAATCATCTTTAAGAAACATTTCTATGATGACATGTTGGTGTGTTTTCGACTAACTTGCAGTAGCTACTTGCACCACTGCACACGACAGTCAAAAATCGCGGCCATCGATAATTTAGGCGCAAGGGCATTGTGGGATAATTTGGAATGTTTCATTTATTTTAAGGTAACAAGTAACTAGGGGTGGTGCCTCTTTTATAGGTTGTTGTTAAAATAAAAACTGAATTTAATATTATTTAATAATAATTTATCAATATTAAGACAAATTTTAATTATTTGTATTCTCATCCGATCTATGAACGGTGAAATTCCATGCAAATAATGTAGCCACAATACGCGCATTGAGATAGTTTAACTAAATTAATGGACCAACCCAATAAAGTTTGACAAACTTTGTGTAAACAATAATGTTGTCTGCTCGATCGCGCGTTATTTTGGCGACCCAGCTACACGAGCATTGGTATGGTTTACGTGCGTTCGGTTTGGGCTGCGGTGATTTGTCTTGGCTATGGTTGCAAGATGGCAGACTCTAAAAACTATTTGGAATTAATTTTAAAATTAAATACTTAGAGCATAATACCGGACACTATTGGTCGTTGTCAAAGACCAGTCTCATTTGGTGTATCTCAACGATGCATAAAAATAACAACTGCCTGCTGTGTTCGGAGCTCAATAATTGGTCGTCGAAGTTACGAGATATTGAAAGAAAAGAAAGCCCTTGTCACACGAAGTCGTGCTTTCGATGCTTGATTTCGAGACCTCAAAATCTAATTCCGATTTCTCTGAAATCAAATTCGTGGAAAATGACTGTTATTATCGAAACTACGTTATAGGGCCTACTATACTAGGAGGGCGTTTCTCACAATGTTTTATACCATTGAATACTCGTAACATAAGGTTTTATCCTTATCATTATTTTGAGTAATAACCAATATTTACCTAGTGTCAACTGCCTTTAATAATGTTGATTGTTTTTTGGAAAAATGTTCAAACTTACTGTGCTACAGGCCTAACGCCGTTTTACCGTCAAGTTTTCGCGTAGCTTTTGGAAACATTGAGTTTTACTTCCGGTCGCAAAATTGTTTCTCTATGATAGGCCTACTGTTGCCCTTCTAAAAGGTGTATTTATTTATTAGATTGCTTTTGTTGAATCGATTTTAGAAGAAAGAAAAAAATCCCAATTGAAAAGCACTACGACAGTCGTGGCAATTTTGATGTATTGAGAAGCATACCCCAGAAGAAGAGTCAGGTGTCAGATGCAATTGTGTCCGCCATGCAATACTGTCCGCTCCAGACACTTTTGCATATGCAATCGTGTTCGGGGCTATGCAAAAAGGAAGGCACTAAAAACTAACCTCTACAGCGGTTCGGAACTTTTCGTGTGCTCTCGGAACATTCCGGCACGGTTCGCGACGATCCCCCACGCAGCAGGTTTGTTGTTAGGACCTGGTTGGTAATGATTTCATGTCTAAAAGATGCAAGTACTGCTTCAGACCTCTTTATTCAAGTACATTTATAGCAGCAGGTTTGGGGAGTTGTTACATAAGAGTGGACTAACCACTGGGACCTGGTTGTTTATATTTTCATGTTTAAAAGATGCAAGCACTGCTTCAGACCTCTTTATTTAAGTACATTTGTAGCAGCAGGTTTGGGGAGTTGTTACATAAGAGTGGACTAACCACTGGGACCTGGTTGTTAATATTGTTGACACAAATGCATTATGCAGCAGCGTCCAGGTGGACACGATTGCATATGCAAAACCGTCAGGCGGGCATTATTGCATATGCAATAATGTCCTCCGGATATAGTATTGCATAGAGGACATAATTGCATGCGAAAGCGGCACCGGGCGGGGGGGGGGGGGTCCCTTCTCGTTATCCAAAACATTTATTAAGATGTATATAACACTGCCGGAGAGTGGAAATAGTATTTTGTTGAACTGTAATTATTTTTGTAGGGGGGGGGGTCGGGGTGTTGAATGTAGACAACAAATAATGGACACTCTATCCAACTTTTATTTTAACATTATTTTATTAAATCCAATCAAATCAAAATATTACAAATAAATCACAAGAAGAACGACCAGCGTATACCACTATAAAATACATAACATACTGGACCAAACAAATAAAAAAAAAAAAAATACACAAGTTATCTACGAACAGATCACTCTGATTTGTCAAGGTCCCCTTTGCCATCATATTCATCATTTTGTTGATCGCAAGCCGCCTAGTTGGTTTTGGGCGGGGCTGCACTGGCCTGGGGGGCGTTGTACAATGTTCAGATGGTTTTGGGATAACCATTCAACCAGCAGTAAAGGCAAACCCATGAATTATTAATGAGTTTCCCACGTTTAAGATAGACTTTGGCCTAGGGCTTCTGATTATTTCCCAAATAATGATTTTATTTGTACAATTCTTAAATTGAGCCACATTGAAGGCGTGCGTCTATTTTGGTTGTGTGCACACATTGTAATGGGCCGTTCATTTCAACGAGTGTATTAGTATTAACATGTAAACACTCGAGAAATACATTTGCAGATACATTTTCATGCACAAAACAATAACCCGCAATAAAAACCATAAAATCATAAATAAATGAATACCAATAATTTTATAGACTCGAGTGGATTGTAAAGGGCTATGCAGAAAATTGTGATAACCCACATACTTCAAACAGGACTCGATCTTTGTACGGTCACTTCTGTCAAAATACAAAGAATAATTATGGGAAAAGTTGATGTACAATTTTAATTTCCAGTCGACCCGTATTTCACAAAGGAAAACCAAAAAGTAAACACCACAAAATGTATAAAGGCATTAGTTAAAAGAACTATGGAAAGCCATTAATGTAAAACAAAGAACAGATGGCCACAGTTTGGAGCAAATGTCACACGAAATGTAAAAAAGAAAATAGTGTTTATCTGTTGGAAACAAAGCAACCGATTATGTCAGAAGTTTGCAGAAATTGTTGAATTGTGTCACAACTCACAACATCTGTTAACACAAGTGAATGTTATAGTTGCATTCGACGCCCCCGCAAATCGGCGTTTATTCATCAACAATAGAAAGGTCAATACCACACAGCAAAATCCCTTTGCATTTATTTTTAAATTTACCTAAATGTAGCCAATTAAAGATAAAGAGTGATTGCTAGTATTCCCGAGGAGAACATTCCAATGATGTGTTCTGATATCGTGAAAAAAAGGTTACACAAATTTTATTTCCATTTTGCTTTAGAAATCCACTCTTGTTAGTGTTCTAAACTCGACAGACCAAAAGACCACACGCCATTTTCCCAGATGTGCAACTTAACACATTTCCTTTCAAAACATTTTTAGGTTTTACCCTTTGAGTAAAACCGTTTTCCCAACAAAATTCTTCAAATCGGGCACATTTGAAGAACATATGTGATTATGAAACCCGATTTTTAATTAATCCAGATAATTTTTACAAAAACATCAAAATATTTATCATACAAACTCTTGTACAAAGACATATAATATGCAAGAAACTAAACTTTGATAAGAAAATAAATATGTTCGTATTCGGAAGTTGATTATATTATTGCAAACCTGAAATTGGAATGGTGAGTTATATGTTTAAAAGCTTCTCACTATGGTGAGGAAAGGCACTTTAGTATTATATTGCACTTTACACTGAAAACATAATATTAGAAAACAAAATACACGCTTATATTTTTTGTATTTTCTCCAATTAAGATAAAAAGTGATTAACAGTTATTTCAAAATATATAGCATTTCAAGAATTTAACAAAATAATAAATACACTGAGAATAATATATAAAACAATCGTTTATAAATTCAAAAATGTTAAGGATATAAACAACTTAATATTTAAAAATAATCAGAACTAGTACTTGCCTAGGTGAGAGTTGGAACTTCAAATCACGTGACTGATATGCAAATTAAAATTCTGTCAATTAGTACTGTCACATAATGCATTTTAAAACAACATATCAACCTCATTTTGGTCACAGATCAATATTTTGCAAATTATCATAATTTCAATTACGATTGCAAGGAAGTTAAAATGAACCTCACGGCTGAAATTATGGTTGAAAATATTCTCGATGAAATAGTAATGTTGCAACAAAGAAAAACCGTTAAAATATTCACACCAGGTAGTAAAAAATAGCGTTAAAAGAATAACGGTTGTACTGTCTTTAGGCCATGAGGGAGTCCATTGGTTAATTTACCTTAGACTCAAAAAGTAAAGGCAAGCGGACTGTCAAATTCACCTGACTACTCAATAACAGCCAAGGACTTCATAAAAATCGGCACTTGTGAATAACTCACACAAACGGCAATACAAAATCACCTCTCAGAGAAACTCGTAGACTGCATTCAAGCCGTCAAAAAAGTGTCTCTTCAGGTTTGTGACTCGTCACCATCTACTCGGCTTTCCAGGGCAACCAACATCTCTGCTGCGGTTGGTCGTTTAGAAACGCTCCCCTCCCAGCATTTCCTGACTAGACTCTCATACCAGGCCTCGTTAGCGTTCTCGGGAAGGCTCGGGCGGAGGTTATGGGCAACGACACCAAAAATAACCACATGTTGGTTCTCACCTGCAAATGGCGTCTCTCTGGTCAGCATCTGCCACAAGGTTACACCGAATGAATAAATGTCTGCTTTGGTCGTGGGTGCTCTGCCGCGAAGAAGCTCGGGTGCACGGTAGGCAAATGTGCCGGTGAGATGGGAGGGGCTCGTAAAGGAGATGTTACCTTCACCATCATGAACTCTTTGCGAGCAACCAAAGTCAGCTAGTCTACAGATGTCGTTGCTG